>NC_072778.1:30638415-30794628 GCF_022539595.1 Amphiprion ocellaris | reverse complement strand
CATGATGATTTTTTTTTCAAAGATAACCTTTCTGGAGTGTTTTTCACGGCCTCCTTTACATTATTTCATCATATGGCACGTTTTTACAACATGTTTGAAAAATGGCATTTTTTTTCGACATAGTATAGTAAGGCGTTTTTTTTTGCGCCAAAATTCATGATGATTTTTTTTTCAAAGAAAACCTTTCTGGAGTGTTTTTCACGGCCTCCTTTACATTATTTCATCATATGGCATGTTTTTACAACATGTTTGAAAAATGGCAATTTTTTTTCACATAGTATAGTAAGGCGTTTTTTTTGCGCCAAAATTCATGATGATTTTTTTTTCAAAGAAAACCTTTCTGGAGTGTTTTTCACGGCCTCCTTTACATTATTTCATCATATGGCACGTTTTTACAACATGTTTGAAAAAATGGCATTTTTTTTCGACATAGTATAGTAAGGCGTTTTTTTTGCGCCAAAATTCATGATGATTTTTTTTTCAAAGAAAACCTTTCTGGAGTGTTTTTCACGGCCCTCCTTTACATTATTTCATCATATGGCACGTTTTACAACATGTTTGAAAAATGGCATTTTTTTTCGACATAGTATAGTAAGCGTTTTTTTTGCGCCAAAATTCATGATGATTTTTTTTTCAAAGAAAACCTTTCTGGAGTGTTTTTCACCGCCCTCCTTTACATTATTTCATCATATGGCACGTTTTTACAACATGTTTGAAAAATGGCATTTTTTTTTCGACATAGTATAGTAAGGCGTTTTTTTGCGCCAAAATTCATGATGATTTTTTTTTCAAAGAAAACCTTTCTGGAGTGTTTTTCACAGCCCTCCTTTACATTATTTCATCATATGGCACGTTTTTACAACATGTTTGAAAAATGGCATTTTTTTTCGACATAGTATAGTAAGGCGTTTTTTTTGCGCCAAAATTCATGATGATTTTTTTTTTCAAAGAAAACCTTTCTGGAGTGTTTTTCACCCGGCCAGCCTTTACATTATTTCATCATATGGCACGTTTTTACAACTTGTTGAAAAATGGCATTTTTTTTCGACATAGTATAGTAAGGCGTTTTTTTTGCGCCAAAATTCATGATGATTTTTTTTTCAAAGAAAACCTTTCTGGAGTGTTTTTCACGGCCTCCTTTACATTATTTCATCATATGGCATGTTTTTACAACATGTTTGAAAAATGGCATTTTTTTTCTACATAGTATAGTAAGGCGTTGTTTTTTTGCGCCAAAATTCATGATGATTTTTTTTCAAAGAAAACCTTTCTGGAGTGTTTTTCACGGCCTCCTTTACATTATTTAATCATATGGCACGTTTTTACAACATGTTTGAAAAATTGCGCATTTTTTTTCGACATAGTATAGTAAGGCGTTTTTTTTGCGCCAAAATTCATGATGATTTTTTTTTCAAGAAAACCTTTCTGGAGTGTTTTTCACGGCCTCCTTTACATTATTTCATCATATGGCACGTTTTTACAACATGTTTGAAAAATCGCATTTTTTTCGACATAGTATAGTAAGGCGTTTTTTTTGCGCCAAAATTCATGATGATTTTTTTTTTCAAAGAAAACCTTTCTGGAGTGTTTTTCACGGCCTCCTTTACATTATTTCATCATATGGCACGTTTTTACAACATGTTTGAAAAATGGCATTTTTTTTCGACATAGTATAGTAAGGCGATTTTTTTGCGCCAAAATTCATGATGATTTTTTTTTCAAAGAAAACCTTTCTGGAGTGTTTTTCACGCCGTCCTTTACATTATTTCATCATATGGCACGTTTTTACAACATGTTTGAAAAATGGCATTTTTTTTCGACATAGTATAGTAAGGCGTTTTTTTTGCGCCAAAATTCATGATGATTTTTTTTTCAAAGAAAACCTTTCTGGAGTTTTTTTTCACGGCCTCCTTTACATTATTTCATCATATGGCACGTTTTTACAACATGTTTGAAAAATGGCATTTTTTTCGACATAGTATAGTAAGGCGTTTTTTTGCGCCAAAATTCATGATGATTTTTTTTTCAAAGAAAACCTTTCTGGAGTGTTTTTCACAGCCTCCTTTACATTATTTCATCATATGGCACGTTTTTACAACATGTTTGAAAAATGGCATTTATTTTTTTCGACATAGTATAGTAAGGCTTTTTTTTGCGCCAAAATTCATGATGATTTTTTTTTCAAAGAAAACCTTTCTGGAGTGTTTTTCACGGCCTCCTTTACATTATTTCGTCATATGGCACGTTTTTACAACATGTTTGAAAATTGGCATTTTTTTTCAACATAGTATGTAAGACGTTTTTTTTGCGCCAAAATTCATGATTTTTTTTTCAAAGAACCTTTTGGAGTGTTTTTCAAGGCCTCCTTTACATTATTTCATCATTATGGCACGTTTTTAACAACATGTTTGAAAATATCGCATTTTTTCGACATAGTATAGTAAGGCGTTTTTTGCGCCAAAATTTTTTTTTTTTTCAAAAGAAAACCCTTCTGGAGTGTTTGGTATTCATCACGGCCTCCTTTACATTATTTCATCATATGGCACGTTTTTACAACATGCTTGAAAAATGGCATTTTTTTTCGACATAGTATAGTAAGGCGTTTTTTTTGCGCCAAAATTCATGATGATTTTTTTTTCAAAGAAAACCTTTCTGGAGTGTTTTTCACGGCCTCCTTTACATTATTTCATCATATAGCACGTTTTTACAACATGTTTGAAAAATGGCATTTTTTTTCGACATAGTATAGTAAGGCGTTTTTTTTGCGCCAAAATTCATGATGATTTTTTTTTCAAAGAAAACCTTTCTGGAGTGTTTTTCACAGCCCTCCTTTACATTATTTCATCATATGGCACGTTTTTACAACATGTTTGAAAAATGGCATTTTTTTCGACATAGTATAGTAAGGCGTTTTTTTTGCGCCAAAATTCATGATGATTTTTTTTTCAAAGAAAACCTTTCTGGAGTGTTTTTCACAGCCTCCTTTACATTATTTCATCATATGGCACGTTTTTACAACATGTTTGAAAAATGGCATTTTTTTTTCGACATAGTATAGTAAGGCGTTTTTTTTGCGCCAAAATTCATGATGATTTTTTTTTCAAAGAAAACCTTTCTGGAGTGTTTTTCACGGCCTCCTTTACATTATTTCATCATATGGCACGTTTTTACAACATGTTTTGAAAAATGGCATTTTTTTTCGACATAGTATAGTAAGGCGTTTTTTTTGCGCCAAAATTCATGATGATTTTTTTTTCAAAGAAAACCTTCTGGAGTGTTTTTCACGCCCTCCTTTACATTATTTCATCATATGGCACGTTTTTACAACATGTTTGAAAAATGGCATTTTTTTCGACATAGTATAGTAATGCGTTTTTTTTGCGCCAAAATTCATGATGATTTTTTTTTTCAAAGAAAACCTTTCTGGAGTGTTTTTCACAGCCTCCTTTACATTATTTCATCATATGGCACGTTTTTACAACATGTTTGAAAAATGGCATTTTTTTTCGACATAGTATAGTAAGGCGTTTTTTTTGCGCCAAAATTCATGATGATTTTTTTTTTTCAAAGAAAACCTTTCTGGAGTGGTTTTCATGGCCTGCTTTACATTATTTCATCATTTGGCATGTTTTCACAACATGTTGAAAAATGACATTTTTTGACATAGCCATGTCGCTCAAAAAACCTCATAGTATAACATGTCGCTCTAAAAACATCATAGTATAGCATGTCGTTCAAAAAACGTCATGGTATAGCATGTCGTTCTAGAAACGTCATACTATAGCATTTCGTTCAAAAGACGTCTTAGTGTACAGCAGTCCTTACTCCTTTTGTCGCACCTGTTCAAGTCACAAAGTGTTGAGGTCACATTCACTTGTAAATTCTGATTGTTCTCATCACTCCTTATTATTGTTTTTGATATTAATTACAGTTAAGGCCAAAATTCATGATGATTTTTTTTTCAAAGGAAACCTTACCATAGTGTTTTTCACGGCGTCTTTTACATTATTTCATCATATGGCACGTCTTTACAACATGTTGAAAAATTGCATTTTTTTTTCGACAGTCGTCCAAAAAATGTCATAGTATAGCCTTTGGTCTAAAAACTTCATAGTATACGCCTTTCGTCCAACAAACGTCATAGTATAGCATGTCACCCAAAAAAACGTCATCGTATAGCTTTGGTCTAAAAACGTCATAGTATAGCATGTCGCTCAGAAATCGTCATCCTATAGCATGTCACTCTAAAGATGTCATAGTATAGCATGTTGCAATAAAAACGTCATAGAAAAGCCTTTAGTCCACAAAACGTTGTTATGTCCCGGCTGTCTGAAGTAGGTGAGGAGCAACACAAAAAACAGTCCAAACGCTGGTTTCCAGAGGGTTAGACGAGTATTTATTTGAAAGAGGAAATTTACAACAACACAACATGTGAAGGGGTTAAAAGCAAATGGGTGTTAGTAAAGTAAAAAATAAATCAACAGAACTAAAAGTGAACTTCACGTTGACATTGATGGGCATTCCAACCAGGAACAAAGTAAAAGATAATCAATACGAAAAAAAACTCTTCCTGTTCACCTCTTAAAACCCAAAAACACACCGCAGTAGCACCCTAAACTAAAACTACCAATGGGTTCCCTGTTTTCCTTTCTGAACAATTCAAAGGTCCCTCTCTATCTCCCCACACATCCACCAACCACTGGAACACATCTCCAAAGTTCTGCTGGACCAGCTCAGCTTCCCCTCAGAAGAAGTGGCGCCACCTGCCAGATGAAGGAGCCTTTTGAGAGGCAGCTGGCATCGTGATTGGACTGTACTTTGGTCTGTTCCAATCCAGCTTCAGCTCCAGAGACGGCAGGCGGGACGAGTCAACGGAGGCCGGGTGGACGAAGGCATGAAGCTGAGTACAATCCAGAAAACAACAGAGGAGGAGTACAGGGCCAGAACAACCAGAGTAGCACATTATGTCTCTTAGAAAATATCATAGTATAGCCTTTGGTATGAAAAAACGCCATCATATACATCGTATATTGTACAAATAACAAGTCAAAGGAAAGAGACATACATTGTAGAATTGTAGTAATTGTGGGCTGACTGATTTACTGATTATCAGTATTTTATTTTTTACTGATTTATGGTAATAAATCAAATTAAAAATGGTGCTACTTTGGCTCTGAACCTTTATCTACCTGTGGTCGCTCTGTCTTCTGGAGTGATTTGATTGGTTATACGTCAGGAATAAACTCCTTTAACTTAACATCTGTAAACAAAACAAAAACGTATCAACAAAGTTTCCTGTTAGAGTTTGTGTTCTTCTAAGTTTAACTCCAAGATTTTAAATACTTTCATTTACTGCAAATGAATATCTACTCCAAATGTCTTACTAATAATCATTATCAGCCTTAAAAACTCACAAAACACCCCTCTATACTCGACCACACTTAGTACAGTCCAGTTCCCCCTTCTATAAATCTGCTTGGAATCTTCCACTTCCTGTTTGTCAAAGTGGCCTTCTACCTGGACAGGTTTTGTTGGAGCTCATGCAACAAACATTTTGGGTAACTGCACTTTAATATGGATGGATGACACTGAATTAGAGTCTGTTTTAATGAGACTGAGTTAAGATGTGTAGCTCTGTCATTAAATACAAAATTATTTCTCAGAATTAACAGAGAAAAGTCTAAAATGTTTGCTAGGTTAGCGTCCCACATGTTCTTTGGCTCAGCTAAAGCTAACTCTCTCCAACTTCTGGATCTCTTGAGTTGCTTGTTGTTAAAATATCTTGCTGGAGGTGCTGAAGCTCAGAAAGTCTGAGATGTTTGTTCAAAATAAGCTCACTCTCAAGTCTTATCTGAACTGTCCTCTTTTGTTTGAACTTTCCCTAAACTTAAGAGTTAATGACAGAGCAGCACATCCAGACTCAGTCTCATTTATGTAGAGGTTAAATTTCAGTGTAATTCATTGATGTTAAAGTGCAGTTTTTCAAATGTTTGTTGCACATGGTTCCGACCAAACCAGTCCAGGTGGAAGACGATGTGAAGAGAAAGCACCAGAGGATGAATATCACACATTTACGTTGGAAATAAATGTCCTTTAATTAGACATTGTCATGCAAAAGTTGGATTTCCCTTTAATGATGTACAAATCTTTGTTGAGTGCTTTGTTGATGTTGGTTTCTAAATGTTTTCTGACACTCGGCCCCAAAGATTAAAACCTTTTACGGCTCACAAGCTGCAACAATTCACACATTATCAACTACCTTTCTGACAAAACTAAGATAAAAAGTGAAAAACTGCCTGATTCCTGCATCATGAATGTAAATCTTTTTGGTTTTTATGACAGTAAACTGAATATATTTGGGTTTGACATTTTATAAACCAAAACAAGAAATGAATTAGTGGAGAAAACAATCAACAGATTAATGGACAAAGAAAATGTGTTTTACAACATATATGGCCGAATTACTCCATTACAAGATACATACAATTTTAATTCAATTTTATTTATATAATGCCAATTACAGGTCAAATTGTCTCAAGACGCTTTATTTTTATATTTTTTGTCATATTTAAAATATTACAAAGTAAGAAATTTAAACCTCTTGACTAATCCAATTTATTATTTGGTTTTTAAGAGACGATTGGACAACTAAAATAACTTTCTCCACTAAAACTAATAAACATGAGATCAAATAGAAGGAACAGTTTTCAATACTGCAGTCCCACGACGACAAGAATAAAGTTTCTCAACAAAAACTAAATCTGCTGGTGGATTCCATTAAAGTCCTAATAAGTGATAATAAAGTGTGATACTAAAGGCTTGTGGTGCTAAAAATGTCCAAGTAAAGATATCAAGTTGAACATCTGGATGGAGGTTGATAAAAGTTGACCTTCCTTCATTTCTCTGGAGTGACTCCATGGATTTTATGGATGGTGGTTAAGACCTGCTCTTCTAGTGGTCTTCCTTCTAGTTGCTGTAAAAAGTCAGTCCATCCTGGCCGACTTCAACACCTCTTCATGACAACTTGTTCTGCCTTGGACGTGGTGGAAACTCAAGAAACTCGGGAAAACCTGTTGAGACTCGAAGAACTCGTGGAGACTCGAAGAACTCGTCGGGCGGGGGAAGGTGTGGTGGGTGGTGGTGGGGAGGTGGGGGAGTAGAGGGGGGAGGCCGCCACCCACCTCCCCGCCTACTCTCCGCCCTGACTCCACCCAGACTCCGCCTTGGCTCTGCCCATGTGGTCACTTCAGGAACTACGATGCCAAAGGGACGACGAAATTATTTCTTTTCATCTGATCTGTAGCTCAGTGAGTTAAGGATTTGCCTATGGAGCTGCAGGTCGCTGGTTCAAGACCAGACACTTCTTAAATTTTCTCAAAATCCTGACAAAGACAAAGAAAGAAAACTGCCAGTGGCGGGTCTCGAACCTGCGACCCTCCACTTGGGAGTCTGTCTTCTTATCCCCTGAGCTATTCGCTCAGATACTAATTCTTCTTTTTTTTGCGCATTTATCATCTATTTTTTGTCGTTTTCGAGTTTTTTTTAAACTCGAGTCTCGACTCGACCGTTTTTCTCGGGAGGTTGGGCTTCAGCCTTTGTTCTGGAGGGTGGAACCCTCAGTTCCAAGACTTTCCAAGCCTCCACACCTCCCGAGTCCTCAGGACCTGAGCTTTCACACAGTCTGAGGGCTGAAATTTTCTAAGTCCCACAGTAGTTCTCTGTTAGATTTAACTTTCAGACAGTCCAAGGACTGATATCTTCTAAGTTCCTGAGTAGTTCTCTGTTAGTCTGAACCTTCAGACAGTCTGAGGACTGAAGTTTTAAAAGTTTCTTAGTACTTCTCTGTTAGTTTGAACCTTCAGACAGTCTGAGGACTGAAGTTTTAAAAGTTTCTCAGTACTTCTCTGTTAGTTTGAACCTTCAGACAGTCTGAGGACTGAAGTTTTAAAAGTTTCTCAGTACTTCTCTGTTAGTTTGAACCTCCAGACAGTCTGAGGACTGAAGTTTTAAAAGTTTCTCAGTACTTCTCTGTTAGTTTGAACTTTCTGGTTAACAGACTTGTGACCATGAGTCTTGATTTCACATTTAGACCATCCATCTGAGTTCTTCTCAGAGCTTCACCTGTGGGTTTTTTAGAAATCCTCAACAAACTTTGATTCTCTTCACTGAACAATAAAGTTTGTGGAGATCAGAAGGTAACATTAGTTTGATAAATGCCTTCAACTATTAGTAGACTTTATCTGGAAAGCAGTTTTCTGAAATGAGTTCTTAGTAAATCTGTCCACAATCAAACCAAGAACATAGAAAGAGGAAATGTTTGAAGAAACAACTTGATGTTTTCATTTCAGACTAGAAAACGCTTTAAGACTTTTATCAGTTTTTGCTCTTTTTGCTCGTTTTATTGTCTCTTCTGTTTAATTTGATCTTCTAAAGTTTAACTGGTGTCTTTTCAAATGTTTGGTGTTTAGTTTGATTCTTCTTAAATGTTTAGATTTGCTCTTGTCTCACCTTTTATTCTTTTCTAATGTCTGATTTGATTTCCAAATGTTTTGTCTTTTAATGTTTGTTGTTTTTTCAAATGTTTTATCAGCTTGTTTGAAAAATTTCCTTTTCTTTCCCAATGTTTAATTTTTTGATTAAATCTTTAAGGTTTTTCTTTTTAAATGTTTTACCACCTTTTAATGTTTAATTTTCTTTTTAAATGCTTCATTGTATTTTCTGTTTAATTCCTATTTAAAATTTTATTGTCTTTAAGAGTTAATTTTCTAATTAAACATTTAATTTTTGAATTAAATGTTTTGTCTTTTTAAAGGTTTAATAATCTAATTAAATGTTTTGTATTTTTTTAAATGTTTAATATTCTTGTTTAATTGTATTCTATAAATGTTTAATTATCTAAAATATTTCATCTTTAATGTTTAATATTTGTTTAAAAAAATTGTTTAATTTCATAATGACATGTTTTGTATCTTCTGTGTCATTATCTAATTGAATATTTTGTCGGTTTAATATAATTTAACTTTATTTAATGTTTTTCTTTTTAAAAGTTTTATTGTTTTAAATATTTTTTTCCTTTGATTTAATTGTTTTTTTTAAAATGCAACCCCAACCTTTAAAATGAAGCAAACCCTTAAATCACAATGAAAATACTTCTGTTGTCACAATCATGAGTTATTCAATTATTCAGTTTATCAATTCAACTTTATTTGTTTAGCACCTTTGACACAGATGACAAAACAAGCAAAGAGAAAAAAAACGATGCTAAAACTATGATTAAAACTCAAAAACATTTTAAAAAAAAAAGATTTAACATGGTAATAAAATATGTTGTGTCCAGGGGATGGAGGAAGTTTATTGAAGTCTTCTTGGGCTCACATGGGAAATCATTTAAAATATAAACTTGATATTCAGTCTAAGGAAACTGGAAACTGCAGAGTGACAGAAGAACCATCAATATCTCCTGTTTTCTCCTTTAATGAGTCGACTCTTGTGCTTTCAGACCAAAGAACTACAGACTCTTCACAACCTGCTCAAACTCTTGGTACAGGACCTCACCACACGGGTCAAGAAGGTTTCCGTCTCATTTCTACTCTGAAGCTCACCTTCTCCTGCTCAAACTGCTGACAAATGTTTCTGCTGCTCTAAAGTCTGGTCTCCAGAACTTCCTAAAAACTCTCAAAGTCTCTTCTGCTGCAGGTTGCTTTGTAGAACTGTTCCAGAAAACCTCACTAAACCACATGGAGGGGCCTCAAGATAGTCGTCCAAATGAAACCATACAAAAACCAAACTAGCACAACCCAAACGCTAAAGTCTCCTGCAGCCTACCAGAGAACCTCTGAGAACAGAGAATCAGGACAGGAACTCTTACCTTCTGGACAACCAACGTTGGTTCACAAACAAGAATACAGAATGTGTCTGACCAAAAACCTCTAAAGACTCACTACAGCCAAGATAAAGACACAACTCAGCTGTACCAAATCCACTAATCACTGCACACATTAGCACCATGTGCTAACTGTGGCTAAAGAACCACATTTACCAAGACAACTATCCAATACAAAGCCCTGAAACACACCAAGAAACACATTAAAGACGATTTTACTGCTGGAAGCTGCAAGCCAACGCCTAAAAAACAAACTAAAGCAATGGAGCCAAACCCGGTTCAGTGGTGGAGAAGCAGAGGAAATGTTTGATGCAGCTAAATAAAGCAGGAAGACACTGAGCTGCTCAGGTGTTCCTGATAACACCAAGCAGCCACCTGGACAGCCAATGGGAACACATCTTCCTGGACAGCCAATAGGAACACAGCTTACTGGAAGTCCAGAGGGCTGGGTTAGTGAAGGAAATTTAGTTTAAAGTTGAAGCAGAAAGTTAACAAAGAAAGTTGAAAACCACCTTCTGATACCTGAAATCTCTGAGTTTTCACACAAAGAACACCTGAACATGTCAAACTGGTTCCATAGTAGAACCCTCATTGTAAAAACGTCATATTATGGTGTGTTGCTCAAAAAACATTACAACCCGGCTGTCTGGGGTCGCCGAGGAGCAACACAAAAACAGGACAAACGCTGGTTTCCAGGAGGTTAGGAGGCTATTTATTTGAAAGAGTAAGTTTACAACAACACAACATGTGAGCAGAAAAATCACAAAGTCTGTCTTTAGTTCAGCTGGAAATATTAGTTTTTGTCTTTTTTATTGACCAAACTTTTCAGGAAGTAGATGAAGAATAATTAAAGCTCTCATGTAGAAGTCCAACTTATTTTGAATCCTTGTGGAGAGTTTAATCTTAGAGTTTGTAAAGCTGTTGAGTTTTTAGAGTCACATGGATTGTTTTGACATTTAATAACCGAGTCCTGAAATAAAATTACAGTTGTGGATTTCTGTCATTCAGTCTGGACTAAACAAATAACAGCAGCATAAATCTCAAACGTCATTAAGAGGAGTCTGGATTGAGGTTTCTAACTTGATAATGATCAAAACATGAAATTTAGGTTGGTTTAAAGGAATATTCCACCTTAAATCTTTGAATGTTGACCTAAAAGGTTGGTTTCAGGAAGTATTCCACCTACAAGGTCCTCACACATCCACCTTAAAGGAACATTTCACCAAAAATCCTTGGACAGGCACCTAAAATGTTGGTTTAACCGAGTATTCCATCCAAAATCCTCAAAGAGACCTGAGGGGCTGGTTAAAAGGAATATTCCACCTAAAACCTCAAATATAGACCTGAAAGGGTGATTTAGAAAAGATCCTCCAATGTAGACCAAAAAAGTTAGTATGGAGGAATATTCCACCTGAAATGTAGACCTGAGAAGTTGGTTTGGAAGAATATACCATCCTAAACATCCTTACATGTAGACTAAAAGACGGTTTGGAAGAAAATTCCACCTAAAATCCTCCAATGTAGACCTAAAAGGTGAGTTTAATGGTATATTCCACCTAAAATTCACTACTGTAGACCTTGGAGGTTGTTCTGATGGTATATTCCACCCAACATCCTTGAACATAAACTTAAAAAGTTCGTTCAAAGGAATATTCTACCCAAAATCCTTCAATGTAGACCAAAAAAATCTTGGTGTAAAGGAGTATTCCACCTTAAATGTAGACCTAAAGGATGGTTTGGAGTAATATTCTACTCTAAAATTTTCCAATGTAGACCTGAAAGGTTGATCTGATGGTATATTCTACCCAACATCCTGGAACATTTACCTAAAAGGTTGGTTGAATGGTATATTCCCAGAAGAACCCTTGAACATTGGGCTTAATGGTATATTCCACCCAAAATACTTGTACATATACCAAGAAGTCAGTGTAAAGGAAATGTAGACCTAAAAGGATCGTTTAAAGGAATATTTAAATGATTATTTTCATTATTTAATAATCTGTTATCAGTCAGAACCCTGACAAACTTATTTTCATCAGTTTTTTAGTGGAAGTCACAAATAAAGGAGCTCTTGGTTTTTCCCGGCGTTACTGAGTCCAAAGCTGCTGTTTCAACACAGAACGTTCACATGCATCCACAAACCTCTCAGCACTCAAACACCCACAGACAGGAGGCCGGCTGGACCGAGGCTCGGCGGCGTCCTCAGACCCACGAGTCGGGGAGTCGCTGAACTTGTTGGTCCGGTTTGAAGTCCTCCGTGTGGTCCAGTAGAAGTCCATGTAGTCGGTGTTGGCTTTGAACCGCAGCGACTGGCCTCCATCAGGTGGACCGGCTCGTCCTCGTAGGGCTCCTCCTGTAGCCTTGAGGGGACCACAGGAACATTCAGTAGCTGTTGGAGTTCTTCCTGTCAGGCTCGTGGTAGAACGGCTCTGAAGAATCTTGTACTTGTCTTATCTGGAACAATCTAACAGCCTAAACTGTTAACAGCAGTGTTAAGAAGCAAACACACAGGCATAGATTAGGACTCAAACTAGATTTATTTTAGAAAACAAATCAGCTTAGAGGCATTTGTTCACACGTGCCTGAATAGGAGGCCGTCCAATCAGATTTGAGGTCTTCACTCTGTAGGTTGTTTGTTTGGTGAGACTCTTGGACCTCCATCAGCTGACGTGGATGTTTGATGGTCTTCTTCTCTAGTGCCAGATGATTCATCCATGAATTTAGCAGCTACAGACTGAAATGAAGCTCATGCTGCCGTTATTGAATTCCTGTTCCAGATCAAATGTTCAGATCTCACCTTGAATGCAGCCGTCTGCTGTCTGATAGTTTTTCTCATTGTAGTCTTCAATAAAGTCTTTTTCCTCATGTCAGGATGTGGTGAGACTCTTTCTCAGTCTCTGTAGACGTCCCTCATTGTGCTTCTCCAGAGAAGAAACAGAAAAACTGGTCACTGCTTCAGCATCAAAAACGCTCTCCAGCATTGAGAGTGTTTTAAGAATTCATTCATTGTGTTGTGAACTTTGAAGGAGCAGAAACTTTACAGCTGCCAAAGATATGAGCTCCAATTCTGGATGTTTTAGGAAAAGAAGTTCATCAAATGAACACTTGATTATTGCTGATAAATCTCATTAAATTACTGAAGAAATCCAACGTAAAAACCTGTAAACTCTCAGGCAGCTTTTGTTAAAGTTTGTCTATAATTCTATCATCATGTTCTGGAACCAGAACTCTGCAGAAGTTCCTTCAATCAGATACTTGTGTGTTTCTATTTAAGGCCTCAGGTTTGAATGTACAGCAGAGGATTACAAAGGAGTGATTTTAATATTTAAATCAGTCCAGTAAATGTTTGGAGTAAAAATGATTAAAATTTTGATTTAGATAGATTTGTGTCAAATAATATTGTAGAGTCTCACTTAAATATATCCAAATGAGTTCAGTGTATTTACATTTATAGAATATTTGATTTCTTAATTTCAATACTGTAGAGTCTGACCCTAAATATTATAATAATGATGTAAATTTAAATAATAAATAATATTGTAGTGCAGAGTCATAAACTTTAATCAGCTAAACTTACATAATAAATATCACTGTACAATCTTAACCTGAACATTCATATTATTGAGGTAAATTTACATAAATCATGATATTCTAGAGTCTTAACTGGAATATGTCTAACATGAATCTTTTTGTATTGTGCTGATAAACAACAATAACCCGACTTTCAGATAATATTTATTCACTGTGTATTGGGTAGTACAGAAGTATTAGTACAGAATATTATTTCTTGTTTTATGTGTGATAATTGGCAGTAAACATTCTAAGAAGTGGAAATTGACAGGGTTGTAATAGTGCTGTTCTTGCACAATATTTGTCACTTAATTGCCCTCAGGATGCTGTCGTTGAGCTACCAGTTTTACAGAACAGGCAGATGTTGCAGCTAATGATGCTGTAATTCACATAAACAAGGAAACAAGTCCATCATAATTTGAATGTTAACAGTCCAAAATGAAAAGGTCATATACAGCTTTCCTATTGGGTTAAAGAGCCAAAAAAAAACCAAACATGAAAAATACGGTAGCAGCTTTCATTTTTTCTTACAGCCCCCCCAAAATATCTGTTGTACCCCCCTGTGCCCCCCCCACTAAAATTAATCTAGATCCGCCCCTGTCTGACATGAAAGCTCGGATCGTTCTGCAGTTACTGTCCTCAACGAGCAGCAGGCGGCGCTGTGAGCTCCTCCCCTTCCAAAGCACAGGGGGTCAGTCTAGTGACCTGCAGCATCCCACTGTCTGATTAGAGGAAGGAGACCCACATCACTCCATGTCCAGACGGCAGATAAATCAAAGTCTCTGCAGATCCCGTCCTGCTTACAGAGCGGGATGGAAATGAAAATGTTTCTTCACTGTCACACTAAAATAAATCACTGCATTTAGCCTCTAGTTCAGAAACATATTTTGGGTATTTTAAACTCACTTTTTGTCTCTCCTACAACGTTGATTACAATTACATGCAAACTGGAAATTATGCAAATTAGGCGATGAGGTCATTTAGCGACTTCTAGCGACTTTTAGGACAGCCAATAGCTACTTTCCTTACTGAGGAGTTGGCAACACTGGTCAAAACATAAACGATGTCTCTTTCCCATCGTTGTAAGGTAGACAATGTGCTACAAGCCCAGTTTTATCAACAGTAGCTGTCTTTCAAGCTGCATGAATAACATTGATGTCTATGGAGTGAACAGGGACCGTCTGCAAATTGCAAAACTGCTGCAACAGCAAAGAGAGACACAAATATTCAATAGCTTCTCTCTGATACACTGTAGTGTCACCAGAATCACTGCAGCCTTCAACTGGCTCCTGTTGACACCAATGTTATTTCTGCAGCTTGAAAGACAGCTACTGTTGATAAAAGTAGGCTTGTAGCACATTGTCTACCTTACAATGATGGAAAAGAGGGATCGTTTATAATGAGGTATTGATGGTGGAATTCTGAATCTGTGAATATCTTTCCGATTTTACTGAACTGTGGCCCCAAGGAGCCGTGGTGGGCGTCCTTTATTTTCATTTCTGAAAGGTGGCAACCCTAGTGGTACAGGTACTTTTTAAAATGCATGCACAGACACAGTGGATTAACAAGAGACCAGTGTATCGGTGGTGAGTACTGGACCGGATCCAGCTCCGGTTCTGAGACATCTGCTTCTTATAAATGATGGAAAAGGCGTTAATCCTGTGTGGGATTCTGCAACCTCAAGAAGTCGGCCACGTGTCAATTTGTAGACATAAGAGCACTGACTTGCAGGGTTTATGAGGGGGTGCATGTGTGCATGAATACTGGATGTTTCACATTGTGTAATTATAAAACAGAAAATAGACATTTGACAGAAGCAGCAGCAGGTCGACTCATGACTGCATGTAGCTTTTCTGTCACCTGTCTCACACTTTCACACGTTTTGAAGACACAAGTGGATTACGTGATGAATTCCTGCAGCAGTTTGAACATGTGAAAATAAATGTGACCAAGCGGTACTAAAATACACACAACACAGTAACTGGAGCTGGAAACTGACAGATTTGAACTACTTCTGTTGACAATTTACAACATACACACATGGACAAAATTGTTGGTACCCCTCAGTTAATGAAAGAAAAACCCACAATGGTCACAGAAATAATTAGAATCTGACAAAAGTAATAACAAATAAAAATTCTATGAAAATTAAGCAATGAAAATCAGACATTGCTTTTGAACCGTGGTTCACCAGAATTATTTTAAAAAATAAACAGGCCTGGACAAAAATGATGGTACCCCTAGAAAAGACTGAAAATAATGTGACCATAGGGACATGTTCTATCAAGGTGTGTCCTCTAATTAGCATCAGAGGTGTCTACAAACTTGTAATCAGTCAGTCGGCCTATTTATAGGGTTACAGTAATCACTGTGCTGTTTGGTGACATGGTGTGTACCACACTAAACATGGACCAGAGGAAGCCAAGGAGAGAGTTGTCTCAGGAGATTAGAAAGAAAATTATAGACAAGCATGTTAAAGGTAAAGGCTAGAAGACCATCTCCAAGCAGCTTGATGTTCCTGTGACTACAGTTGCACATATTAATCAGAAATTTAAGATCCATGGGACTGTAGCCAACCTTCCTGGATGTGGCCACAGGAGGAAAACTGATGACAAATGGAAGAGACGGATAATACGAATGGTAAGAAAAGAGCCCAGAACAAGCTGTAAAGACATTAAAGGTGAACTCCAAGGTCAAGGTACATCAGTGTCAGATCACACCATCTGTTGTTGTTTGAGCCAAAGTGGGGTTCATGGGAGACAACCAAGGAGGACACCATTGTTGAAAACAAATCATAAAAACGCCAGACTGGAATTTGCCAAACTGCATGTTGACAAGCCGCAAAGCTTCTGGGAGAATGTCCTATGGACAGACGAGACAAAACTGGAACTTTTTGGCAAGGCACATCAGCTCTATGTTCACAGACGGAAAAATGAAGCATGGGAAGAAAAGAACACTGTCCCTACTGTGAAACATGGAGAAGGCTCTGTTATGTTCTGGGACTGCTTTGCTGCATCTGGTACAGGGTGTCTTGAATCTGTGCAGGGTACAATGAAATCTCATGACTATTAAGGTATTCTAGAGAGAAATGTGCTGCCCAGTGTCAGAAAGCTAGGTCTCAGTCACAGGTCATGGTAATGACCCAAACACACATCTAAAAACACCCATGAATGGCTAAGAGGAAAACATTGGACTATTCTGAAGTAGCCTTCTATGAGCCCTGATCTAAATCCTATTGAACATCTATGGAAGGAGCTGAAACATGGCGTCTGGAGAAGGAACCTTCAAACCTGAGACAACTGGAGCAGTCTGCTCATGAGGAGTGGACCAGAATACCTGCTGAGAGGTGCAGAAGTCTCACTGACAGTTACACAAATGGTTTGATTGCAGCGATTGCCTCAAAAGGTTGTGCAGCAAAATATTAAGTTAAGGGTACCATCATTTTTGTCCAGGCCTGTTTCATGAGTTTACTTTTTAAAATAATTCTGTTGAACCACGGTTCAAAAGCAATGTCTGATTTTCATTGGTTCACACTCTCACACACACACACACACACACACACTACTGTTCAAAAGTTTGTGGTCACCCAGACAATGTCATGTTTTCCATGAAAACTCACACTTTTGTTCATGTGCTAACATAACTCCACGAGGCTTTTCTGATCATCAATGAGCCTTTCAACACCATTAGCTAACACAATGTAGCATTAGAACACAGGAGTGATGGTTGCTGGAAATGTTCCTCTGTACCACTATGGAGATATTCCATTAAAAATCAGCTGTTTCCAACTAGAATAGTCATTTACCACATTAACAATGTCTACACTGGATTTATGATTCATTTAATGTTATCGTCATTGAAAAAAGGCTTTCCTTTCAAAAATAAGGACATTTTAATTCTGTCACCAGAATTGTGGGATTTATCAATAAGGGAGAAGTATTTCATGTAGCAATTCTGGTGACAGAATTGTTCTCAAATTGTTCTCAGCAGGTGAATGTAAAAGCAGTTCAGTCATCCTCAAGTTGAGTGAAACACATTTTTGATTGGAGGGAGAATTTAATCACATTCTAAAGATTTCAAAGTCACTGCAAACAAAGTCTGTCCTCGAGTGTCGTCTCTCAGAGGTTTCACAGTGCAGGAACAAAGGCTGAAGTGAGCTTTTAGTCACTTCTTTTGTACAGATTCTGCTTCTTGTCTGCATTGTATTCATGCTGTAATGTTCCCATTTCCTTACTTCTGTCTCTGCGAACCAGATTAACTAGCTGAGTGATGACATTTTAACTCTCTTTAAGGAACTGACGCAGCATCTTTCTATAGAAGGGACAGAAGGAGCACAATGAGATTTCTGGACTTAAAATAGCTGTTAATGAAAAACATACGCTACTTATAGACAGGCTTGAGCAGTAACGGGTTGCATTTAATTCATATTATGTAATCAGATTATGAAATTAAAGATGTTCAGCACAGAGTAGAGTTAAAAATGTGCAATTTGATTAAAGTTACACTGTTAAGGATTACTTGATTGCATATTCAGAGACTCCTTAGGATGAAAAAGAAGTTCTGACCTTGATAAATTGTCCATATTGTGCTTTTTATCCACTAGAAGATACATTATGAGTGAAATAATCCATCAGGACCACAGCTGAACGTCTCAAAAACAGATTCAAACTTTCAGGGTGTGATATGTAACAAACAAAAGAAACTTGCAGAACAGAGCGTTCTGTATTAGTATTTTTCTTCTGAATCAGTTTCTAAGCCTTTTTAAGGCAGGAAAGGACTGTTAGTTCGAGCACACCTTCTCATCCAGTGCTTTTTACTTATTACTCCACCCAGGAACGCAGTGGAGTTGTGTGACGATTGGACTACGTTACTCTGTTAGTTTGTCTGTCTGTTAGCAACATTACTCAAAAACGGACTAACAGATTTGGATAAAATTTTCAGTGAAGGTCAGAAATGACACAAGGACCAAGTGATTAGATTCTGGCAGTGATGCGGCTTATAGTCTGGATGCACGGATTTGTTAAAGATTTCTGTATCATTGTTAGACACGACGTCATGACGACAAGTGAACGCTACATCAGCTACTTGCTGACGATCATGTGATTGCAATCCTACTACAAATCCACCACTGTGGACTGATCGGGACTTATCCGTCAGAAATGATACGACTGAGCAGCCTTGGCGGAGTACTGCGCTCTCTCAGTGCTTTTCTTGTTTGAATTATTTTCTACATTGTAGATTAATACTGAAGAGTAACACTTTTTTGTTTACATAATTGCATATGTATTCTTTCATAATTTTGATGTCTTCAGTATCAATCTACAATGTATAAAATAATTAAATAACAACCATTGAATGAGAAGGTTTGTTCAAACATTTGACTGGTAGTGTAAAACTTTGCTACACAGTTGTTTTTGTAGACTTTAATCATTGACCATGGAGGGACTTTAAATTTTGCTGTTGTAGAAAACACACCTGTTCTTTGTGCCAGAATTGTTTTTTTTTAGGGTTACTTGATTTAGTCATCTGCACATATGATCTAAGTATGCAAAATGTATTTTATTATTAAAATGTGCAAAACTAACATTTTCTGGCTGCATCCTATTTTGAGCAGAATAAGGTGCAATATTTTCATCATTTGATGTTGAAGTTATCTAAGAATATTCATTTTTTGTAGTATTATAGATTACGTTGCTAATTATTTTCATTTCTATTCAGTCCTTGACTACATTTCAAAGTAATCCAACCCAACTCTACTTATGGATGGTTTTCTGCTGGTGGAACCCCTTTATTCCATCTCCAAAGAAAACTTACATTGTGTGGATATTTAAAATCACAAATGATCATCAGCACTGTGATAAAATATCCACTATCAATCTAATTTATCTGATAATTCAGTAGGATGTTTAGCTGTTGGTTGGTTTTACAGTTTATTTTTTCTTCAGCTGTGTTTGAAACTTTCATTTGGATAAAATAATGTGTAAGAATGTCGATTATGTAGAACCAGGATTATAGCTGCGCAAAACCAAGACGTTACATGGTCAAGTTAAGCTGATCACGAGTTTATTAGTATCTTTAAAACTCCTAAAAGAAGATTGTGAAGAACAAATGTCCCCTGCAGACTGTGTTTTCACCACACGTGACCGTCATCATTACATCCTCACCTCTTCCTCCTCACTAATGAACCGCTGTAATGGTCGGATCATCATCATTACCATCGTCCCAGAGCCGCTCTGGAATGGAGAAGAAAAAAACTACACGGCTATTTATTAAAAAGTACCACTATTAATCTTCTTTAAGGTGCAGCAGAACAATCACAGCAAATGTGCAAGAAAAGTACTTAAAGTATTAATCAAGTTTCTGCATCTGCCGTCTCCAGTCAGCCTGAAGGATGATTTATAATTGACTGCATTTTTTTAAGCCTAACAAAATAAAGCAAGTGGGATATTGAATGAAGAGACGTGGCTCCAGCATGAACTGTCATTAGTATTTATGGTTTAAACCTTTGTGCCCTTTACTTTGATATAAAAATAAAGTTTTCCACAAGTTTCTTTGATTAAAGGTCACTGATTGGAAACCAATTAAAATACATGCAGCAGAGCAGTGAAGTCTATTATTACACCAAGTAGTGCAAACTGGCCTCTGATTTGGATTATATTAATACAACTGGATTATAATAGAGCTGATAGTAACAGTGGATAGGGTTAATTTATGCATTCTGAGGGTGGAGTATGTTTGTATGTCTCAGTGTTCGGTGTAGTTTTGTTGTAAAAAAGCAGTGGTGTAAAATAACAAAGCCAATTTACTCAAGTATTTAATTGCAAATCAACTCTGCTACATTTCAGAGTGATATATTATACTTTTTACTGCATTACATTTGTCTGACAGCTGTTACTTTACAGCATATCAGACTTGAAACCCCAGTCATGACAAAATGAATGAAATAAAGGACAATAAGTTGTTATACAGTAAAATGAAGCCACCTTACAGTATATAAAATATGAAAAATCACCTCATTCAGCTTTGAAATTTACATGTTAGTGCATCAGTCCAATAGTTTAACATATAAAATTAGAACACTGACAGAGCCCATGTTGGCCTGTAATGAGTGCTTTTACTTTTAAACTTTTCATCCAATCTACTGATTTTATCGACTCACTTTAATACAGATTAGACTGTTGTACTTTTACTTAAAAAGAAAGATTTTCAAATTATGGTACTTATAATTGAGTAAAAGTTCTGAATACGTGTCCTACCCCTGTGAAAATCTGAGTTTCAAAAATTTTGTATTCCTACAGTGTCCTTCTCCTCACTATGAAACAACCTTAATACAACCTTTGGGGTAATGGTGCTCTGAACTAATTAACTCAATAAATGTAGAAATACCTTCATGTTAGATCATCCACAATGCCTAAATCTCACTTAAAGCTGCACTGATTTCATTGTTTGCCAGTTGAGCGCAGCAGAGCTAGAAATTTTAAAAAATGCAAAAAACTGCAGTTCAGCAAATGTCCACTTGAGGCAGATTTCTAAAGCGAGTAAACCCCATAGACCTTCATGTTCAAATGTCCAACTTCACAGCTGAAATAAATATATTTACAGCCTGGTACAAAGAAAGTTTTTGGTTTCTGTAGTTAATTTACCCATTTGTGGCAATGATACAGAGGGGTACTTTATATATAACTCATCACAGTTAAATTGAATCAAGGTTTAAAGTTCTGCATGATTCAGGGTGTTGGTGCTTTGACTAACAGTTGGATGCCAACATGGGACGCCTTCAAAATCGCTGTTCAGGAAATCTTTGGGTGACGTCACACAGAGTTTAAAGGCTCAAAACACAAGATTAATATATTTTCAGGTCATGAAGGTGATATGACTGATAAATATTAACATTCAGCATAAAGACATGGCGTTAATTTCGATTCAATTCCAGTGTTTATTCTTTCTTTGGTTCTTTTTTGGTCTTCTCTAACTTCTAGAAAACTTCTTCTCTGTCTGGCACTTGAACTACTAAATTCTTTTTGATATTTTGATATCCACCAGCCAGTGTTTTCTATCTGCTTCTGTTTGGTTCAGGAAGAATACAACAGATTTATCTGACATTTTTTGCTGACAACACAAACCTGTTGTGGCTGTAAATGTTATTGAGACCAGAAGTTGCATTGAGGAAATTCCTTTAAATTCTTAAAAGGTCCACAGAACTAACAGTTAAGTGATGGTTTTCTGTGGGCTTGTTAAATCTCCAGTAAAATCCTTCATGTTACACATAGTGCTTTGATCCATTGTTAATATAAAAACACTGATAGTGTGGCTTTAAATGATGCTCACCTTGCCCTTTAACTACCTCGCTTCTTGTTCATTTTCCATACATCCCTGACAGGTTTTCAGCTTCAGTATTGACCCTTTAGTTCAGAGTGAACTCCTCTTCAGGACAAGCATTCTCTGAGTCCCTCCCAGTTCCAGTCATCAACAGTAGAGACTGCTTTAGACTCATTAATATTTATGGCCTAACACAGAATTTTACAGGCTGACCTGTCACCACTGTTGTAACTGCTGCTGTAAAACTGCATCTGAGATGCCGAAGCCGTCCCTTTACAGCTGACTCCTGGCTCAGCTCAAGTATTAGGCCTTAAACACTCACACACACACACGCACAGGCACGCACACACACACACACTGACTTGTGGCGATTTAAGGTAAAAAGCTTCTCTTGAAGGGGAAAATGGTAATTTCACCACACTGTTCAGGAACTATCTACGTTACTCTCTGTGTCACTGAATTGGCAGAGTTTTCTCCTAATACTTCAGGATAAAACCTATGTAGCGTTAACATCCTGGTCCAAAGAAGCACCATGTTTCATATAATTCTGCTGTGGTCTGCCAAGATTCTTTATACTCCCAGTTAAATCAGCCAGTATTTTTGGTATATCCACATACATTCATGGCGTCATCTAGAAGTGTCATCTCCTTGCACTCATGCAGCGCTACATCATCACACTCATATCTCTATGCTTCACTGTCAGGACAATGCATTCACTCCAACATACTCCAACAAATAAAACTTTGTTGTGTTAACATCCTTGTCCGAAGAATTTCTGTTAAGCCATCATTCATAGAAATCAGCTGTGGTCAGCCAAGTTTTACCTGTCTCTCTGAAACACCTGGCTACGTGCTTCACTGTCAGGACTGTGCATTCACTGCTATAGTCCTGACCTGGTTAATAAAAAACATGCTGGACCTCATCTGAGCCCAACAAATGCTTCACTCAGCTGAAGCCTCAAGCCTTAAACACCTTAAAAAAATTTACATCCACACAGTTACTTGTGACGATTTAAGTTAAAAACCTGCTCCTGGAGGGGGAATTGCTTATTTTAATGCAATGTTGAGAAACTATCTGCATCACTCTTTGTGTTACTGTGTTGGAAACATTTTTCCCTGCTGTAGTCTGTCTGGCTTCTGGGAGTCATTTTATGAGTTGGCATTTTGGTATATCTACATTTATAGCGCCATAAATGTCATCTCCCCAGCACCTTCTGCACTCATGTATCCTCATATCATCACGCTCCCGTCTCTGTGCTTCACTGTCAGGACCATGTTTTCTCTGTGGTAGTCCCGGCCAGGTTCACACCAACCATGCTGGACCTCATCTGTACCAAACTAATTCGTGTAATTCGGTGTCTTTCACACTATCTGAGTTGTCACAGAAACTCTGATTGTGTCCTTGGTGTCATTTTAGGATGACATCCACACAAACACAGATTCCGAACTTCTTTGATTATTGATGAGTTTCACATCAGTTCTAGAAACTTCCATCTTCTCAACCAAACCAGAAAACCTGTGTGTGTCAGTTTGTGTTCTCATCTTATTAGCTCAACAACTGTTCATCCGATTCATTTCGAACTTGTGTGAGTCACTGGGACCTTGAGGAAGTGCAGCCTTGAATTTATTTATTTATATATTTTAATGTCGAACAACTTAATTTGACTTTCAAAAAAATTGACAAGACTTTAAAGAAAAAAAACTTTCCATTCAGCCAAAGATGCCTCTACTAAACACTGAATGAACTGAATGGGGTAAATACTTAATGTATATTAATTGACATTGTTTTGATGAAATCTGTCTTCACTTGGACACGAAAGAGTCCTTTTTTTTGTAAATGCTTGTGTGATTTTGTGTGAGAGTGTGTTTTCAAGCAGAGATTTGGTTGGATTCACTGACAGATAAATTGTCATACTTTTGGGTTGAAACATAAAAACAGTTGTGTTGGTCTTAGTCTCAGTACAGCAGCCTGTTTTCTCACTGTGAGTCTTTTAAAACCAAACACAGTTCAGTCAGACTCAACACTGGCTCACTTAAACTCTCAAGATTCAGTGCAAATATTTGGAATTAATGTCTCATATGATAAAATAAGCCTTTATTAATTTAACAGTGGGGACACTGGCATTGTTCCAGCAGAAAAGAAAGTGCAAACATATTGGAAATGTAGTACAAAAATAAAAAAAATAGCCAACGTAAGATATACATAAGTAATGATTATAGAAATAATGTTATTGCACATGCCAGTGGTATTGCACAGATTCTTTCATAAATTGAAATATTGACATAAGTATTAATATTTCACAAATTGTTATCTATATTGCACAGATTTTAGTTCAGTAGAAAAATACGTGTAGCAAATGTCTTCCTAGTATATGTATACAAAGTAATATTGCACAGGGTATTTTAAAAGTCCAGAATATTCATCATATTTTATAGAACTCCAAGAACAATCACAGCATAAAACACTCCAAAACAAATACAACATTATGAAAAGTAAAAAGTCAGATCATCTGTGAAACCTCATAAAAGCAATGAACTGTCAAAAATGTCTCTTCAAAATATTTAAAACTTGATTATTTAAGACAAAATAAGATTAGACCACCTGAAAAGAACTCAAATTCACTAATTTTAGGAATCCTCAAAAGCCTGAAAACCCTGAAATGAGACATGAAGTCTTCAGATCGAATACACATACTTATGCAGAAATATGATAGATTTTCAGATTTTTTTTTTCATTTTGAGGTTGTTGTTGTTTTTTTTTAGAGGGGTAATAGAGGGCTGAAAGGAAAGGGGGAAAAGAAAGAATGTGGGGGCAGTGAGGGGGGTTATAGAAATAGGGATTAACCAGTATGGGCTTTTTCGGGCTAATGTCGACATTAACTGGTTTATTTGTTTGTGGGTTTTTTTGGGTCATTGAGGCGCTCAATAACCGATATTTTGAACAGACATCATGAGAAGCTATTTGCTAACAGTATGTGTTAGCACAGAACACTCATTCATAACTGGACTATTAGTTGCACAGACAGTGCAGCTAACAGTAAGTAATCATTAATAAGGATTACCATTTTAGAAATTGTACATATATACATGAACTATTACATGTTATCAACATTTGATAACCAGAAACCTGCCATTTACAGCGAGGCTTCTTCCTTATGAAGGATTAGTTTCACTGAATATGTACAATACTAATATTAGCTATGATGTTTGAGTGTCACGGGACACTTTCTTCTCTGTTTTCTTAATCTTTTTCTGTTCTGTCATTTTTCTTGCCCACTAAGGTTAATGTCTTAACGACAACATTTGTTAGTCCTTTTCTGTTTTCTGCACTAATTAGTCACTAGACAATACCAGGTATCTGAACAGTGCCAAATATTGCAGCCATAATCGGCCGGACTGATAATCAGTTGATAGGTAGTGGTGGTAGGGTGTAGGGGAGGTTAGGGGAAAGAAAAGATGAAAGGAAATGGAAGAAATAGAGAGGAGGGTTAGAGAGGTTCTAGAGGTGGGGAGGAAGGAGGCAGAAGGGGTGAGGAGATGGAGGAAGGGGGAGGCTAAGCTGAGCTACCAGCAGTTCTCCACCTTCCTGTCACTCCTTTTAAACCATCTCCAGAAGCTCTTCTTTTTATTCTTCACCGTCTTCTCCTACTCCTGTCGTTCTTCTCTCTCCTCGATCACCTCTTCAATCTGTTTTTTGTTGCTCTTTCTATCTTTGGTCCTCTTGAAAAACTTAGAGTCTCTTTTTGTTTTTCTTTTTGAGACAAAGCTCCTGCAGTTCCTAATTAGTTTCTTCCAATTGTCGGATTTTTTCCTGCAGGTCATCTGTCTCTTTTTGTTTCTTTAGCAGTTCTTGATTTTCTTTTTCTTTCAGAGCAACATCTTTTCTGAGCTGCTCTATGGTTTGATGCTCAGTCTTCCAGGTTTGTTCTTTCTCCTCGATTTCATTGATGGCTTCCAGCAGCAGCTCCTCAGCTTTGAAGAGCGTCACTGAGAGGTTGTCATTGACGCCAGTGATTCGATGGACTTCCTGGTCTCTGATGGCGATCTGTTCTTCCACGAACTCAACACTCTTCACCTTATCTTGATAGATGTGAGATTCTCTCAAAAGCTTTTTCTCCAGACACCTGATCTGGAGGAATCTCTGCTTACTCTGGCCTTCAAGCTGTGTCTTTTCTGTCTGGAACGTTTTAATATATTCCTTCAGCTGGTTGATGAGCTCCTTGAGAGGGATGTTGTTGTGCTCAATCAGCCGGATCTTTTCTTCCAGTTCTTTAGTCTTTATCACCATATTTTTTTTTGTCATCCTGCAGTTTGTTGTTGTCTTCCAGCAGACCTTTATTGCCATCCTCCAAGAAGATCACTTGCTTCTTCAGGGCCTCCTTTTCTTCTTGCTCTGGTTCTCTTTGGAGGTTTTTGGTTTCGTGCAGCATTGCTAAGAGACCCTCGTTGTCCAGTTTCAGTTGTGACTTCTGCTTCTCTTAGCATTAGCTGCTCCCTGACCTCATCCTCAGCTTCCATGACATCGGCCCAGTTCGTGGTCGCAGTCTGGGTGTGGGAGGAGGCCTGGTCCTCTCTTGGGATGAGTGGCTGTTTGGTCTTTCACCACGTTGACCCATGTCATGGTCGGAGCTGGTGTCTGTGGAGAGGCCTGGTCTTGCTGGGTGTTGTGGCTCTCGGGCTGCAGCTTTTCTTGCAGCTGTCTTATCTGCCTGCTCTGGTTCATCAGCAGTTTCTCCAGTTTGCAGGTTCTAACCTTGCTGGCCTGGGACCACTTGAAGACCTGCTCTCTTTCTGTGAGGAGCTGTTGAAGGTGGCGACCTATATTAGTCACTCGCTTCTGGAGGCGTTCCTTTTCCACCTGTATACAAAAGGCCTTCCGAAAACCAATGTGGTTGCTGGTTTGGGAAGCAGCCTGTTGAGGGGTGATGGTGAATCTAACTTTGTGTTCTGTTTGATTTCTCTGAGCCATGATAATGTAATCTAAAGTCCTGAATATGCGACAGAAATGAAGAAGTAATCTAACTAAGCACTAGTCTGTGTTAGAAGGTAGTTCTGTACACGATTTGTTGGTCTTTAGGTAGTAAAAGTTAGCAGTTTGTCGATGCTGGTTGTCGGTCGTCATCTGTTACCGATCGTTGAACAGCTGCACTGACTGTTGGAAAGTACGTGAAAGGTTCTGACCTGTCCTGCATCGAAAAATTTTTGACAAAGTGTTGTGACATCATCAGTGATATCAAACTTTGACATTGCCTAGCAACAGGGAACACACACGCACACGTACACACACTTACACACATACGACAGTGTTCTGGATTATATCTGCATTATTCTGTGTCTCACTGAGTTGACAAAAGTTTTCTTCTTAATAATTTTGGGTTAAAACGATGTCGTGTTAACATCCTAGTCCGGAGAACGTCCTTCTTAAAAAACGACGCCACGTTTCATAGAATTTTGCTGTGGTCTGCAGCCCTTCACCTCTTCAGCCTTGTGTGAAAGAGGTGATCTTACCTATTAGATGGGAATTACTTTCCTCTTCAGTAGCAGTGTCTTCCAGGTTTGTGACCATGACAGGGAAATTGTCTGTGTTATGGAGGTGAGCAGGGCTCTCCTTGTGCCCTGATGAAAGACATATGCTGTGAACAACTTCTGCTTCATCGGATTTGTCGGGCAATTGAATCCAGCAGTTTTCCTTCAGATTAAAATGCATGCTGCATACCTGTGACTGCTCCTACTGTGAGCTAACTGGAGCCGTTCTCTGAGATGCCCTGGTCCCAGTTTATTTGTACAGCTCTTAATCACAGTTCCAGCCTCAAAAGGCTTCACGACGCCCACATTATGGAACAACAAATGTGAAAATGAGTTTGAATCTGTTGCCACACAAAGCATGGACATTATACAATAGTGTAACAGAAGGGAGAGCTGCTGATGCCTGGAGTGTTTGGGTCACAGGACACAAGGTGACGGGTCCAGTCAGCTGCTGCTACTGATGGTGTTGACATCCACAGTGCTGCCAAAGGACTGAAGAACACCGGCAAAGACAGCAAGCAGGACAGCCAATCAATCAATCAATCAATAAAACAATCAGCAGATCATCAAGCTCATCAATCACAGCTCTTTTTCTTATTTGCAAACCAATGCAAAGTAGTAATGACCTAATTAGAGTGACACTCACACTTCCTGGCAGCTGCATCGGTACAGTCAATGAGGTGGCTCATTGTGATGAATGAATGGGCGAAGGCTTCCTCTGGTGTAATTCTCTCACCTGCACCCATCAGACATTTGGGTAATTAAGTCAAAAACTTGTGATTGTCCTCATGAGAGAATTTTTACATCTTGGTAAAATGAAGTGGAAACAACTTTAAATATTCTGCCAGCAGGTCACACCGTGGAGTCATTTACTGATCCTTGGATTTCTCTCACATGGTCGGCTCTTAGGTTTGGAAACTAATTTCCAGCTACCTCCGGTTCAAAGACGTTGCTTTGTTTTGGCACTATGGTTCTACACAGCAGCCAGTCTGTGGGCCAGTCCAACACTCTGGTCCAACTGTCTGGACACCTGCTGGACGGATTGCAGGGAGATTTTGTCCAGATATTAGTGGCTCAGATCATGGATCTTTGTGACTTTGGTTATTCTTGGACTTTTCCTCTTGTGCCAAATGAGGCTGTGGTTTTGAGTCAAATGACTCAGCACGTATTTGGGTGAATAACAATGAAATTTGCTTCAGAGGTTAACTTAAGGATGAATTAAAACAACTTTTGTGATCCTTAAATCATCCAGCAGGTGACTTTGGTTTATAATCAAAATAACAAAAGCTTACAAACTAACCACGTAGCACAGGGTTATTCAATTAAAAATTGACTCGGGCCGGATTTTCAGACTAAGAACATGAGCTGGGCCGGACGTTTTTAGCAGACAGTGAGCAAAGTTAACCATTTAAAATAAACACAAACAGATAAGATAACAAACACACTGGATGTTTATTAACGTACTGCCACATCCAACAGGACATAAACACAATAGAAGAGCAGTACTTAAACTAAACCTGTGCTGAAATACTGCTTCTTTAAATTTTACATTTCAAACACACAACTTCAACACATTTTGATAGGGAAATATAAGCACAGGTTAAGGTGCATATGAATATAAAAACTAAGTGCTGATTAGAAACACCATCTTTTGTTTTGGTCACATCTCAAAGTGCATTAAAAAGTAACTTGCTTAACAGTAACTTTTCAGAACTTGAGACATTTTTCTTCTTTTGAAATAACAAAAAACTGAGTTTGTCCCTGTCCATATTTGGTCTCATCTGAGACAGTCACATCTTCAGTGCATATAATCAAAAAAATAAACAGTAGGCACAGTGATAGTTACTATCCCTTTGAAATGAAGTAAAGATGACATCAAAGTGCATAATAAAGTGCAACTAAGTGAAATAACTGTCAAAACAAAATGTGTTTCTTAAATATTAAACTTCTAATAAGTGACCAGAAAATAGTCATATAAATACATAAAACTACCTTTAGTGTCTGCTACAGCACGCTGCTTTGTTGCACTTACCATGTCTCGAAGACATCTGTGGCGAGAATGTTTGACGTGTCAGACCTGTTTGATAGCAGATGTCACACTCGTCTTAACTTTATCGTCCGTTAAAACTTCATCCACGACAGCCAACATGCAGTCCTTCACAGTTTCTGAGTCTGTGAACAGCCTCTTTTTCGTGGCCCTTTCCTGAGCTGTGCAAGTCCGCTTCATTGTAGTACAGCTCCGGTTGTAAGATGCAGTCAAACTCTGAATTATAGCCGCTCTCTCATGACATCCCTCGGGAAAGTTTGTCCGAAACGCGGCATGTTTTTTCAATGTGGTGTCTTCGGACATTATAATCTTTCAGCGCTGCAAAGCACTCGTTGCAGAGTAAACGCATTGGTTTGGCGTTCGGACTTGGTGGTAAATAAATAAATACTTGTCAGTCCACGCAGGATTAAACCGACGGTTTTCCTCGCCGATTTGTCGTTTCAGGATAGAAAAAGACATGCTGCTATTTTCGCCTGTATAGAACTGCTAATGCTAACTTTTCAAACGCGGCTCCTCAACGCAATGCATTGTGGGTTAGTTGCTAGGTTACGGTATGTGTTGCATTCAATGTTTGCAATAATGTTGGAATTTTTGTAGTAACTTGTCAGTGTTACTGAAAGATGTTTTTCAGTTTTTCTCGGACCCAAGTCCCAATCACTCGGCAGTTGCTTTAGGGCCACTCGAGGGTTGCTTTCGGGCCGCATGTGGCCCGCGGGCCGCTAATTGAATAGGGCTGACGTAGCACTTTCAGTTCGGTTAAATAGTGTTCTAATAATATTCGCTTTGAACTTTTAAACATTTTAGAATTGAAGCTGCTTAGCATAGTTATTTTACTCATCTCTGTTGATGTATGAGTGTATGTACATTACACACAACTGGCTCAGGTGATAGTTTCCAGTTCTTTCATCAATAGAAATGCTTATGTGATTTTAGCTGTGTGTTTTGTATCATTATCATGTAGGAATATTCTATTCTGCTAAACTTCTGCTGACTGGGAGTCAACTTCTCAGCCAGTATCTTGGAAAATCCATCCTCCAATGTCATCTTCTCAACACCATTTGCACTATTGCAGCCCAATATCATCATATCCCCACCTCTGTGTGTCACTGTGAGGACTATGCATTCACTGCAGTTATTCTGAGCAGGTTCACACCAAGCATCTGAGCTGAACAAGTTTATCTGGGTCTTATCCAGTCAAAGAATGTGCTTCCAATTTTCATTCGGCCCCTCTTCATGTGCTTTAGCAAAGTTTAATGTTCTAGTTCTATGCAGAGGAGTAATCAAGATTTTCTCCCGCACACCATCCACATAGATGGACGTTATTCAGAGTCCTTCACACTGTCTGAGCTCTCACTAAAGATCTGGTTCTGCAAGCAACCTGCTGTCCATGGCGTCATTTTAGGAGGATGACCACCGCAGAGCTGATTAGTGGTACTAAGGCTCATTCTATACCTTCTGATTACTGTTGTGGCTGTGTTTCAACTGATTATCTTCTTGTGTTCTTTTACATCTTTGTAAAGACTCCTAAAAAGATGTTTCCAGTTCCTCTTGCAATTCTTTTACATGTGGAGCCATGATGCTGACATGTAGATAAACAGCATAAAGATCCAACAAGGACAAAGTTCTGCTATTCACAGCTAACTTTATAACCATGTTTATTCAATTAGGTTAACAGGAAGTCATAGCTTTACTCAACTTTCAGTGATTACAGGTAACTTTTGTGTGAGTGATTACGGATGTATTCACTATTGTTGCATTGAATTTCTACTTTGGGGGCTTTATTTTTGCTACAGTCTTGATCTACTATCTGTAAGAGGTTATAGCTGTCAAGTTAGAAATACTGCAGTTTCGATGAGGTGATACAGTAATCTTGTTCTCCACATGAAGTAAAGGCTGAATACTGAATACGATTTGGAACCAAATGAAATCTCTGAAATGTTCTCTAACACATTTTAAGCTGAGGAATTAATGGAATATCCCTTTCATCTGCCTGCTCTGTTTGTCTTTTAATAGGAACCATATTGGACTTCACACTCAAACATTTACTTTTAGACTGTGGGCTGTGGGCTAGCTTCTACTCGGAATTACAGCACTGGATGACTCACACGGTATGTCCTTCTGCGTTTGTTTTGGAACTAAAAGTCTGCTTCTAAACAGCAAGTCACCCGGTGATAGTTCTTGGGATTTTTCTCTCTGGTTGATGTGGTTCCATCTCCACCATGCCAAGGTCATTTGGGCTCTGAACCAAAAAAACAGACTGCAGGTCTCGCCTACACAACATGTTACTGAATCTGTTTTAAATATAAAGTGACAAGTACAGTTTATTTGTACTAAAATGTACATTTTTAGTGCGTTGGCAGTGAGGAATGGATGCTGTGGAGTCCAGTCAGCTGCCATCTGGCCGGAGCTGGACGCTTCAGCACCGCGGACAGCGCACAGCCTCCTCCGGTGTTACTGATGCTTTGGTTGGAGGTTTCCAGAAAGATCCAGCTGACAACAGAAACCCTGATGAGAAATGATGCAAGGATGACACAGACACTTCATATGTTGTATCCAGCTTGTATATAATATATGTAGGAGAGAGCTGAAACCCCACAGAAATAGTGGCACAAACGAAATCCCTCCCAGCTCACTGCTACCAAACTGATTTTACTACGAGGCTGTGTGAAAGAAATTAATGTTCCTGGTGACTAACACGAAAAGTCGTTCACCCACCGCCTTAAAGTCCCTACGTGGCGCATTTCTGCTCCCTGTAGGAGTGTTTGGAGGCCTGTGGGTCACCGGTCATTGGTCAACAGAAGCCACCAGCCTCTCCGGATGAAGCAGCCTCCTCCTCCTCCTCCGCCGCCACAAAACCAGCACACAGCATCTCAACCCGGTGACTTGACGGACAGCAGCTGAGACTCTCCGCTCTGGAGGCAGAAAAACGCACAAAATCTAAAGTTTTGGTCAGCAGAGCGCTTTGGGAGTGCGATGGCGCGGTGAGGTGATCTGGGGTAAAAGTGATCAGTGTTTCTTTTCTACGGATTATCGATAAGTGCAGAAGAGGAGCGCGTTGTTGCCATTAATTATTTATAAATTCTTGTAAGAAAAAAAAAGCGGCGGGGATGCGAGAGAGACGCCGCAGCGGCGAGGATCGCCCGCTCTGAACCGGAGGAGTCACCGGCAGATGATGTCCCGATGTGAGAGTGTTTCCAGAGGAGACGAGGGAGGATGAAGAAGGGGGGAGAGGGATCGAGAGCGGCAGAGGTGGAATATAATGAAGTTGAGTGGGAAAGGACTGTGCACCGTGTTCTCCAGCACCCTCCTCTTCGTGTGCGCCCTGAGCGAAGTTGTCGTTGGAATAAGATGCGTCTCGCTGGGATCTACGGTGAAGGCGCATTTCCACCTCGGCGCCGCGGCCGGAGCTTTCTACTCCGGGCTACTTGTGGGCATCGGCCAGGTGCTGCTGGGCTCCGCGCTGCTCTGTTGCATGGAGAAGCCCGGCTGCAGGAATTTCTTTCTGCTCGGTGTTGTGGTCTTCTTGCTGGGGGTCCTCACCGCCTTCTCCGGCGCGGTGGTGGACGGAGACACGGCTTCCCTGGTGGAGAGGAAATATTCCCATTACTGCTTCCACTCTGTGGTTGTGAACCCTGCCTGCGAGCAGCTGAGGGATTACCAGCGGAGTCTGGTCATCTCCACTGTTCTCAGCACTTTGGAGTGTGTGCTGGGGCTCATCAACCTGGTGATCATCAAGAGGTACAAAACGGCGCAGTTTTCTAGGAGCCGCCAGTGCCAGCGGCGGGGCGCAGGAGCCATCCTGTTCAGCGAGGAGCGGGACTGCTCCTCGGCGGATTTCCAGCCGGTGTCTTACATCAACCTGGGGGTTTTTACTGTGTTTGATGAGACGGGAGCCGAGGTGCAGAGTGGGGGACACCCGTCCATCGAGCTGCCCGGATACTCGCCCTCGGACCCGGAGCTCAACCACTGCTTCCCCTTCTCCTTCCCGATCCCCAGTGAACTGCCGCCCGCGTACGAAGACATTTTCCCCGGTGAGGCATGCAACACATAGCCGCTCTGGAGCAGTGCTTCCTCTGCTGTGACAATCAATGACTTTGTGCTTAAACAAACCCCCCTCTTCTTCTTCTTCTTCCAACATCTCCCCCCCATCTAAAGCAGTAAGTTACACAGGAGGACAGCAGCGGTGGATTTTAATTCAGCTGATTTCTTCTCATTCTGGTTCATTTCTTACACCTCATGCTGTAAACCTCCAGTCAGACTGATCAAAGTGAAACAGGCACAGCAGCCACATCAAGGCCCATAAACGCAACAGCTTGCTACTATATCAAAAAGCAGAGTTTGTGTTCTGAATGTTTGCTGTTTTTACTTGTGAATAAAACGCATATTTAACCTCATCTGAAGTCATGAAGCTGCTGCTGCCAAGTTTAGCTGCTGGAAACCTCACTGATGGTGTTTCCAGTCTGAAGGCTCATTTTCTGTAGCTGGTGCACTGTGTGTTTAATGCATCTGTCATTTTTTTTGTTGAGATACTAAACAGGAGCCATTAGAGGTAGAAGTAGTTATTTTCTAATCTGCAATTTATCATCATCATCTGGGAAAATACCTGCAGCACATCATCATCATCATCATCATCATCATCATCATCATCATCATCATCATCATCATCATCATCATCATCATCATCATCATCATTCTGAGAAAGAAAGCCCCCAAGTGCTCCGTTTTAGCTGCACTGTGTGGTGTCCACTTTAAAGGCTCACTCCAGTGATTTATTATTGCACTTTCATAAAGCCCAGGGACTAAAAAGAGAAAGAGATAAAAAAGAATCAGTAAAATCCAAAGAGCAGGAGGCTCCAGTAAACCGACTTTTAGTCTCTAGAATATCTAATAAAATTCCAATAACCCTGGTTTCACATAATAACGGCAAACTTTTTTCATTAGATCCTAATTGTTTAGCAGCTTTTTTTTTTTTTTTTAAATGTATTATTTCTCCACACCCTTAATTCATGACATAGTCTCCAAACCCAAGCTGAGGTTACCCTGACAACATCTTTATGACATCATCAAGGTTTCCAGGTTAAAGAAAAAGTGCTTTTAAGTAAATTTAAATACACTCAGTATACTTCCATGAGCTCATGATTAATGCACTAAAAAGGTTATTTTCTACATGTATTGAAATGGCTAAACTAAGCCAGCAAAGTTAAACTTAAACACAATTTAGTGGACCAGACTGTAGTATTTAGAATCATTTTTAAAATGCACTAAAACATACTTAACTTAATCTTTTTATACTAATATGCATTGAAAAATGTATTTTGCCTTAGTTTTAAGTACATTTTAATTAGATTGTAATTAATACACTGATCATACTTAAGGAAATATATTAAAATTAGTTCCATATGTATGTATAAAGCACTGTAAATATAATTTTTATAGATTTTAGGTTGATTTAACAGTTAAGTTTACTTTAGATGTGTTAAATTTAATAAACTTAAATAGATTTAATGCATTTGACTATAGTAGTATTTTGAGACACTATTAAAATGCACTTGGACAAACAGTATATAGTATTTTTCTATTAATAATTTCATCAAAAATTTAATTTCATGTTTATATTTTGAGCACAAAATTGAGACAAAATTTAAATATACATGAGATTAAATTATAAAGTACAATATCCATTTTAAAAATGCACTTAAGTATATTTAAATGCAGTTTAATTCTGTCTCCAAATTGTAAAGTCAAATTCATCACTAATGAAACATCATTAGGATACTTAACACATTGTTAGTATGTTGAAAATAACACTGTTAGTACTTAAATTATTAGCTAATGGAAGTATAGTAAGCAATTAATGAGACTTATGGGGATTTTTTTCTGACTTTGCAACGTCTCCCACTGCAGTCCCAGAACATATTATGCAACTGTGTTTACAGCAAACTGAGCTTAATGTGTAAAATCAGTAGAATTTCATTCCTAAAGGTTTGTCAGAATCCCACATAGCTCAGGGTAGCGATGATAGATCATATATGATAGATGATAAAGTATAGAGGCTCTGAGGCAACCTGACCCTGAATACACACCACATATTTGCTTTCGCAATAGTAGGAGGGATAAGGACACAAAATCCCTCCTTTCTGGGGATCTTTAAAGCTCTCAGATTGGCCAGTGTGTCTGGATGGGAACCAGACTGAAGGTGGTAACGCACCTTTTCCAATTTAAAAGATTCAAACTGTGCAGAGCTGCTTGTTCCATTTGATGTGACTTGAAATCATTTGTTAACGTCACCACGCACTAATAACCACAACGGTTCCCAGCATGCATCCTCCCTGGACCACAAAAAGCTTTTCAGTTCCACTGTTTCACCTCACAGCTACAACAGTGACTCCAGACAAACGGGCAGATTTGTCTGCTGTCATTATTACACCTTTAGACAGCGCTGCTCAGAGGTAAATTAAATCCAAACAGTCCTTCAGTTTAAAGCCCCCAAATGAGCATCCGAGGCTGAATGTCTTTCTGGGGGCCGCTTTGACGAGCACTCTGTGATGAACAAACTTTAAGGAGTACTTCGCCGGCTCAGTGTAATAATCCTCCTCTTATCCTTTCAAAAACTGTGTGATGATGCTTTCCACTCACTCATTCTGCTTAGGTTGGGCTCTGTGTGCCAGAGCTGAATAGAGGGTAGAAAAATAAATAAATAAATCCTGCTCCTCGCTCCTCTCTTAAGTTTCATGCCTGAAAAAAAAAAAAAGAAGTGGCTATAACCTAAGATTAACTCAGCAACCGACCAGAGAACAAAAGAGGTCTTGGGGGAGTTGGTGTCCTGAAAGTTTCATAGAGGATTGTCCAAAGAAAGATGCAGACAAAGCCGATGGTGTGGGCTGCAGTGTGAATCTCACCTGCTGAGGAAAAGACTGCAGACACTCAGGTCAGCAGTGTCACACCAGGTTTTATGACTTATCCGGTTTCAGGTGGCTTCTGGTGTTTTTTTTTTTTTTAATTTTATTTCTTGGGAGATTACCTTTTTGTGTGACTGCTTCCTGTCTTCTCTCTTACACCCCAGCACCTCAAAATTCACAGAAATGTCACATTTTTACAAAGAATGACTGCACAGTGAGCTGGCGCAACGAGGCAAGGCTGCTTCCATTTTGTGTTTTTATTATACATGGGGCTTGTTACTTGTGAGAAATGTTCTCACATTCAATAACTGAAGTCAAAATAAGGCTTAAATAGCTGCAGTAAATAGCCATCATTTGGTTCTAGCTGAATGCTTTTGAATGAGATCTCTAGAAGGCTGAATGTGGCATAAATAAACCCAAACTTTTAATGGTGAAATAAAGTCAGGATGGAGCTCCGGTCTGATGGTACTACCATCCCCCCTCTATTAAATCACCGGACTCTCAGTACCGGCTTGTTTGCATTTAGTTATTGGACTGAAGATAGTTTCTGCTCCCATTTTCCAGCTGATTGTTTGATTAAGTGAAGCAGAGTTTTTATGTATTTCCAGAACACACAAGGTCACGTATGACATATTTAAAAATAGCTAAAAAGCTCATTATAGAAGTGCCAACTCTGCATAAACATCATCACAAAATGTACAGAAACATACTGGTTATATCTTCAAACTTATAGAGATAGAATCATCCAGATCCCAACGTTTTCTGACATTTACTGATAAAATCTAGTGCACTGCTAACTTGGGGACATTATTTGGCAGATTTAACTCAAGAAAATGTAAAAAATGGTTTCTTTAAGTATTTTGTTCATCCATCCATCATCTAAATACTGTTTAATGCTTATTAGCAGCGTCACAGGGGGTCTGGAGTCTTTCCCAGCTGACTTAGAGTGAAGACAGGTCACCAGTCTATCACAGGACTACATATAGAGACAAACAATCACACTCACATTCATCTACGGACAATTTAGAATAATCAGTTAACCTCAGCATGTTTTGGACTGCGGGAGGAAGCACAGCCAGGGACATGAACTGGGGATCTTCTGGCTGTGCAGCCCTGCTTTGTTCATGCTGAGGTGATTTAGTGAAGACTGAGCAGCGTTAATGCTTCTATGAGCACATAACAACCCGATCAAATCAGCTCCATCAGCCCCATTTATACAAAGAGAAGTTTATTCTGAGTGAACACAAATCTATTCTGTGATCAATAATCAGAGCGCGTTGAGCCTCATTTTTAAAGTGTGTCATAAGGTGGTCGATGTTAATGAAGCCACAGTGGTGTGCAGTAGTTAAGTGCATGCACTCATGTAAACATTAGCTGTGAAGATTTCGATTTCACTTCATGCTGCAAACTAAATACATTTTTCAAAGAAAATGTTTAATGAGCTTATGAAATATGATGCCTTAGCATAGACAGAACTACCTAACAGTATAGAAAATGCTAATATTTTGCTCTTACCAAGCAGAAACCTTTGGGACTAAATGAAACCAACACTGAACTGCAGTTCCTCAAATGGCCACTAGAGGCTGGATGAGATCTCCATGTTAAAACGTTCAACTTTACAACAGAGATAAACATGATTACAGCCTGGTACTAAAAACAGTAGTGGTCTCTAAAGGTAGTTTCCCCGTTGATGACAGCTGTGCAGGGAGTGAATCTTTCTATAACACGCTCATTTAAACTGTATTAAGGGTTAAAGTTGTGCATAATTAAGGGTGTTGGTTGCTTTGAGTGACGGACAGTTCATGGCCCAGAGATGTCTGTTTGACCTCACTGCTCAATTTCAAGATTAGCCGAGAACTAGGAGGAGCCAGTATGGCAACAACAACCAGAGCCACCACAGTGGTCCAATCCCAATCTGACAATGTAAGACTACACACTAAACCCTCACACACTTAACCGACCTTACAGCTGGTAACAATATAAAAGGAGGAATGGGAAACACTACTGTAACAGCACATGTTGCTTGGAAACAACACGTCGCCATAAAAAAAACAAAAAGAATCTGGACTCGTGTTATCAGTTGCCCACTCCCTGTTTGTGACATTACAGTGTTTATACATTTGAGCAAACTACCAAAAATCAGGGAAGCCATGATCATCGGTAAATCCTCTGCAGACATCTGACTGAAAATACAAACAGCTCCACAAACGTGCAGTAAATAACCACAACAACAAGTAGTCAGGTGCTGTCAGTGACAGATAAACTGCCTAGTGGATTTCTTCCCTTCAACATCCACCCTTGATTTGTGTACATTTTGTGCAGGGCAGGAAAACCACATTTATACCATGCCTATAAAAAACAGTCACCTCCCTTGGAAGTTTTCCGTTTATACTGCTTTTCAATGTTGAATCGTGGTCAATTTATTTAGTTTTTCAACATGAATTCACAAAAGAAGACTTTAATGCCAAAATGAAAACAGATTTCTGGTGAATGATTACTAATCTCACTTCTTTTATATTTTTAATTAATTGACATTTCTTTGTAGAGATCTGTTTTCACAGCCTGTTTTTTTTTTTTTTTTTGTAAATTCTTGTCAAAAAAGCCAAAAATAAATAAACCACGATTCAGTGTTGCAAAACAATAAAAGGGGAAAAGTTTGTAGGGGAATGAGTATATTTTTAGAAATATTGTATGTCACCAGTTTCACTATGAAATGTTGGCCAGTCCCTGAGGAAAGCTTGCAGATTTGTAGACTTCAGAAAATCTGTATAATAGTGTTGAAAAGTCAGAGCCCTCATGCAGCTGATGATGTGACAGTAGGACAGTCCTAAATACTCACATTGGAATTGGGCCACAGAGATTAAAAACCACTTTTCAGGAAAGCTGCAGGTGACATCATGGAGGGTTGGTCCATCTTTATACACAGTTTATGGTTCCAACTGGACCAGTTATCACAGTAAAATAATACTTATGAACAAAGGGCTCAATTACATTAAGTACATTTTACTAATAATTAGAAATGTCCCAACCAAGACCTTCTCCCAGATCCTAATCTGGTACCATTCTCCTACATAATACACATTTCAAGTACTATAAAGTTGTTAAAATCAATCCAATCTATATGCTTGACAGCTATACAGCTCTGGTGGTCTTAAACCTTGCCGTAATGTTCCATTAGGACACTGTCTGAAACGTAGTGTAAAGATGGTCGGATGTATCGTGGATCAACAAGCTTTAAAAAATGGCAAAAAAAAAAAAAAAAAAGCAAAAAAAAAAATGCATTCTCTACATAAATATCACAAAAATGTACATTAGCTGTAGTACCAGGTTGCTGATACATCTTACACTGGAAAAAATGCCCCTCTCAGAACAAGAAAAAAAACTTATTTCAAGGAACTTTTACCTTGAAATAAGTGAAAAAAATCTGCCAATAGAACAAGTGAAAAATGGCTTGATAAGATTTCTTGAAATAAGATATGATATTTAGAATATTGAGATCTTAAAATTAGCTGGGAAAACTTATTTGAAGCTACATTTTACCAGGACTGTCAAGCTTAGGTGTCTTAAAATAAGCCAGATATGCTTAAAAAAAAAAAGAAGAAGCAGTTTTTCACTCAAAAATAGATTTTCGCTTTCATGTAACCTCCTAATTTGAGATGTATTAACCCTTCCTGCTGTCTTCATTTATGGGCACCAAAAAATATTGTTTCTTTGTCTGAAAAAAATCCAAAAAATCAGCAAAAAAAATTCCCCAAATTTCAGAAAATTTGCAAAACCTTCAGGAAGAAAATTCCAATAATTCCTTAAAAGTTGCCCTTAAAAGTCTTACATATTTATCAGTAAAACTTCTAATATTTTGTTTAAGAACATTCACATAAAGATCAACCAAAATCCAGCGAAATTCGTTGGATTTTGGTAGATTTTTTTTGTGAATGTTCTTAAACATTTCCAACATTTCTTTTTTTCCACCAAAAATGTTTAAAGATTTCGCAAAAATGTTGAAAATGTGGACATCAGAAGTTTCACTGTGAAAATAGATTTTTTTTTCACATTTTCAAACTTTAAAACGGGTTAATTTTGACCCGCAGGACGACAGGAGGGTTAAACTTATTTTGAGTTTTCTTGTAAAATTCAACTATTCAAGATTGTTTGACTTAACAATATATTTAAGATACATTGTCTTAAAAGAAGTCCCTCCATTTTGCTGAAATGTCTCTTGTTAAGTGAATTTATCTTAAATCAAGTAGGATGAGACGTTTTGACTAAAGATAAGACAAACAGGCTTGGTAAGATTTTGAGTTTTTGCAGTGCACTGCTTCATACTGTAGTGACCTGAGGAGGTGGTTACTCAGACTATGCTTCCATGCTGGTAAACCGAGAGCATTGTGGGGTTTAGCAAACAACGGGCACCATGACAAAGACTTATGAGACACTTAATGACCTCCAATCAGGGCTCATGTGGTTGAGACAAGCTGGGACTGACTAGAGAACCGTCTTTGCAGCTCATAACATGCATCCATTGACTAAAGCACTAATATCAACACAGAACACAGATGCATAATTAGAAATATCAATTAAGCAACTATTGATTAAGAAAAGTATTTTAAATTGCATCCTGCCACTAATTGTGCTCTCCCTGGATGACACCTGTTGCAGTGGACGTAAACACAGAATACTGATCTGTTAAAAAATGTCTTGATCGGCCATCATCCTCATCTTTGATATCAGATGACAACATCTCAGATCTAATGAAATATTTACAGAGACATTTACTCCTTACATCATGGTATTGCTATTACTCTGATTATAGTGTGACTGTGCAGCATCTTTCCAGGGACTAGAGATGGAAATTTATGTCTTGGCTGACTCTGGAGCATTTACAGCAACATTTAAAAACTGCTTCTGTTACATAAACTTACAAATAAAATGCATAAAAATACATACATAAATAGATAATAAGAGATATGGAATAGTTGTCTAATAATAATAATAATAATAATAACAATACCTTGGCTACCTTGCAAGCTAATAACACAGAGATTAACTTACAAATTGAATGTGATAACTCACCAGTAGCTGTCGTTATTTGTGCTGTGGTTGTGTTTAAACATTGGGGAGGGGGACACATTATTTGTGGTATCTGGAGCTCCTCTTCTGGAACATCAAACACTTCGTTTCCTTCATTCTGGTGAAGTTTCATGCACCAGTTTGTTCCCTTCCTGCATCAATTCATGGCTGAATTATTATTATTTATCTAAAGGCATTAGAACACAGGAGTGATGGTTGCTGGAAATGTTCCTCTGTACCCCTATGTAGATATTCCATTAAAAATCAGCTGTTTCCAGCTAGAATAGTCATTTACCACATTAACAATGTCTACACTGGATTTCTGATTCATTTAATGTTATCTTAGATAAAAAATGCCTTTGTTTCAAAAATAAGGACATTTCTAAGTGACCCTAAACTTTAAACGGTAATGTTCATGTCTAAGTCTGTAGTGCTTCTATCAATACATCCCTACTAAAATGCGGCATGTGAGGTTGTTTTTGTGCGTTCATGGAGATGAAATCAAACCGACTAAAACTCAGGGTGAAAAAAAAGGCATCTCTGCTTGTTCCTGATACGACGACAATTTCCCTAAAAAATGTATTTGATTTTTTCTCATTTTTAGCCGGCTTGTTCCACAGTGTTCCTGTGCTTAAATATCAGCTCCATTCAGACACAATTACAAGATGACAAAGTGCATTCACCCTACAGGCAATAGAGGGAGAGATTAACTTTCTGAAAGTCACCACTGTGGGAGCAGTTTATAACCCGCTGTCTGTTGTGACAAATGCATCTCGTTCATCTCGGCGGTTGTTAACAAATGTCACCTGCCTGTTCACCGGAGAGAAAGTCTAAGATTACGCCATAAATCTGATTGGTGTTTATCCAGGTGAGTCCACTGAGCCACAGCTTGACTCGGATTGACTCAGTTCTGCTCTACTGGCGGCCATCGACCTGCTGTAGAAGAGCAGCAGGGGTTAAGTGCCTTGCTTACTGGCACCTTTTCATGGGATTAGACCTCTCACCTGCTCTCACAAGGCAGCCTCAAACATCTCAGTCCAATGTTCAAGCAGAGCTAAATGACGCTTTTTAAAAAAATGTTGCATAATTTTTTAAATCACTAGTGGAATAAAATGCCAAAACTGCTTTAAAATGCCGTTGACCGTGCAGGAGAGTACCTCCATCAATGCTAATGTATTAAATGTGCCTTTGAAGACAGTTCATGATATCTGCTCTACTACATGAGAAAACCCTGTTGCTCCAGAGGTGTAATGATGACTAACTGCACATTTGAAAACAGCTATGACATGTCAGATTGTAATGTAGGGCAGTCTATTATCTTAAGATCTGTGCTCTCTGTGGTCTGGAGGTTTTTTCTTCTTCTTTTTTTCTGGTGGCAGATTCTTTGTTGGATAGCAGCGCTGCATTAGTGTAATGACAGCCTCCAGCTCTGGTCACACAAAGCAGAAACCGCTGACTTGCATCTCAAAGTTCCTCACTCTGAGGAATATGAGGGAGGGTTTCTGCACAAGTGATTACACTGCAGCTACGGGGATGAGTGATGTACGTGGACAGGAGCTTGCAGCTGGGGTTGAGCCCTGAGGCGAGGATGTGGGATCAAAAATGTCTTTGGAGCTACTTGAGATTACAACCAGCTCATTAACGGGTGTAACAGCTTTTTAAACGGCCCTTCTGCAGGTGATCTTGCAGTGAAAATGACAGTTTTTGCTTTTTAGAAAAACCCAGACACACACCAGGGTCGACACACACGTATCTTGAGTAGAATATTTCCCCAATCTGCATACTTGTCCGAATGTATGTCAAGGACGAATCAGCCAGCCATACTTATGGAACAAAAAAAAAAATCAATACCCCCTAAAAGCCTTTCATTAGAAACATATCCATTTGCTGTGTGCAGCAGGCTGCCAGGCAAAGTTGTGTCTGGAAAAGCTCCAGTGGCTTTTAAAAGCCAACACTGGGCATTGTGTGACAAAAAATGAGCTTCGTTACCTGTGTGTGGGCTTCCAAGCAATTAGACTCACTTGTGCCAATTTCAAAAGCTTGATTCTTTTTTATGATCTATAATTTATCATTCAGATTTTTTATTTTGTTCTGTACATGAGTTAAAACCTCTTTTTGAATGCACCAGCTAGATAAGCACCACTGCAGAGGCTTTTATGTTGCTGCAAAACTCCCCGTTCTAGCTGTATGTTTACCTTATTTGCAGATAATTGTGAATTGATAGCTTATAGCTTGATGTGCTGGAGTCATGATCAAAAGGCATTTGTGCTTCAGATGCAGCTAATGAAGAAGCGTTTATCACAGACTGTCAAACAGCTTAGTGGAGTCAAAGCTGGCGCTGCGCTTTCAGCCGAACCAAAAAGTATTTGGACACTTTGAAATGTATGAATTTTATTGCATTAGGTGGCAAAATATCAAAGGAACCGGTTTCAAAGTTTTAAATATAGCAGGAAAGACAGATATCAAGCAAAATATTCATAGTTTGCCAGGTTTAAAATATTAAAATATTACACGAAGAGCTCAAGATGAAGTCTGAAAAGTGTTTGGACACAAAATAGCTGGCTTTGAATCCATGTTATATGGAAGGGCAAAGTGTTCTTTCTGCTGCTCAAAGATCCACTTCTCTTCCTTTAATCTGCTTTTCTTTCCTACAGTTTACATCTAAAATATGAGTTCACGACTCCATCAGTGAACAAGTTCATTTACACCAGGACTTTGATTTTGACGCTCTCTTCCATTCTCCTTCACCATCAGATCTGTGTAGGTTGAATCTGGACTCATCTAAGAACTGCCAAAAGCTGCCGTCTTTCTGTGCATGTTCTTCTGCAAATTTAATCCTCGCTGCCGTCTTCATTGCGCTAATGAATGGTCTGTATCTCTCACTCTCCCTCCTTGACCCTGGTTTAAATGGTCTGGTTTGCATCTGCTAGTCCTTGCTGCTGTTTTTGCCTCATTTTACCAACAATTACGCGCCATAATCTGCTGCTGATCTTCTCGTACGCCTTCTGTCCTCAATCACAAATCCTCTATTTGTGAACTTTTGCTCATGAACGGCTGTTTCTTTGCCGTTCTGTCAAACACAGTGGCCTTCGTTGTGCTAAACAAACAGTGCTTGACCTTTTCTCTCAGCTTACTTTACTTGTCTTTGCCATTTTTGCAGCTGCGTTGTATGATGAATTAGCCTTAAGTTCACACAGGTGCCCCTCACAGAGCAACCATCATGTAGTTTATCATATTTACAATGAATATGTTCCAATGCTTTTTTTGTTGTCATTGAAAGCTCAAACCGTCTCAAGTGATGATTATTTTGGCAGAAAATATCTGTTTAGAGATGTGATAAATGTGCTTTTCTGTGGATCATTGATTTTTAAAAAAATCACCGTTTATGGGAGAACTTTATGAACCTGAAATGTGCTCATAAATGTGCTCATAATCTAATTGTCCAAATACTTTCTGGGTTCTATTGTACAGATGCAGCATGTAGCAAACATTTCTAAGTTATTATGTAAATCAGCTAAAGTGGATCATTTCATTTGAAATGATCCAAAACATCAGATGATACAAATGTTAATGTTAAGATTTTAAATGTCAAAGATGTCGAATAAAACATTTTCCCAACTCAATGTCCACTTACTAGCTTTTCTTTTGTTGTTGCCTGCATTAGCGGATGACATTTGCTCAGTTGTCATGGAGATGGACCTCTTGTTTATATATTTTCTTCCATTATTTTCACTATAGATTTAAAAGAAAAGCATTTTAATCGCCAAGCTGCTTCAGCTTTTATGACTTCCTGCCAGTCTAGCATGAGAGTTCATTCTCAATGTTGGAAATGGGACTTTCAACAAAACAAGAGTGATTTAAGGTCTGCTTATGAGCTTCTCAAGAGCTTTTAACCACAGCCCTTTGTCTTCGTCTGCTGCTGATATCCTGAATTCTAAAACAGCAGGGACAAGCTCACATGTCAACAAATCCCTCTCCATGACACTTGAGCAAATGCTATTCGCTGATGAAGAGACTGATTTGATTAAAAGCTCCAGAAAAAGCTAGTAAGTGCACTTTGGGTTATGATTGTGTTTATCGATCAGTAGCGGTGATTTCTTCTCCATCTACTCTCTTAGAATCAGGGGAGCATTAAGGAACTCAGGATTCTCAAGGATCCCCGCTTACACCGGTACACATTGTGTACATTGTAATATTTTAATGTATATAATAATAATAATTATACAGTTAGCTAAAAGTAACAAATAGCTAAAATGAATGAATAACAAAAAATAACACATAGATTGCTAAATGGAATAAACAGTTTACCACAAGAAACAAATAGTTAACTAAAAATACCTAAGTTAGCATAGTTAGTTAAAAGCAACAAATAGTTAGCGAAAGTGTAAAAGTACTTAGCCAAAAGGATTAAATTCTTTGCTAAAAGTAACAAATAGCTAAAAGGAATAAATAACTAAAAATAACTAATAGTTAGCTAAATTAAGTAAATAGTTTACCACAAGAAACAAATAGTTAACTAAAAATACCAAAGTTGGCAAAGTTAGCTAAAAGCAACAAATAACTAGAAAAAAAGATTAAATTCTTAGCTAAAAGTAACAAATAGCTAAAAAGAATTAATAGCCAAAAACAACAAATAGTTAGCTAAATGAAATAATTAGTTTACCACAAGAAACATATCATTAACTAAAAATAACAAAGTTAGCATAGTTAGCTAAAAGCAACAAATAGCGAAAGCATAAAAAATACTTAGTTATAACTAGTTAGCGGAACAAATATCTAAAATGTATAAATATGTAGCTAAAAGTAATAAGCAACTAAAAATAATAAAAAAGTGAGCTAATTATTTATTATTCTCTGCATTATATTTAGTTAATATATCATTTTTACTTCATTAGTAGTTTTAGCTGTAGTTGGACGTCCCTCTCTAGTTGATGATTTAATTTCTGAAAATTGATCTTTGTCTATCAAAATTACATATTTCAAAGTTTTTTTTTCATGAAAATAATCCCTTCCTGCCTTAACATGGTCCAAATGTCACCTCACCTGTCCCTACCCACGGCAGCTCAAGCACACCAGCTCACCTACAGCTCTGCCTAAACACTGTAAAACTACTCTATGGTACCAAATGTCAAGTTGTAATATTGGAGTAATTCAGCCACACATTCTTCAACTAGAAACTTTGAGACTGTCATCAGTTCAATGCAGCTTCAAGGTAGAAATGCTCAGTCATGGTGTTTGCTGCTTATTTTGCTCATAAGGTCACTTCTAGCATAGAGAAAACACCACGCTAACAAGGTGGAAAACAGTCACCAGAGGAGGTCTTTAAAACCATTATCAACCTGCAGCTGAATCCAGCTGCAGGTTGTTTGTTGTGCTTGTTGTATCTCGGCCTGCCGAATGCTCCTCCTCACTGTTTCCATTTAAATGTTCTTGATATTCAGTATAAACCAAACTATCGGCACCAGATGTCTGTTTATTCCATTTGTCTGCCAGCTAATGAGCACCATTTGCTGGCAGGATATTTTATATTACAGCTAACTCCTGGCTCGTTTGTTGCGAGCCGTTGCTTCATATTGAGAACTGTTAATAGAAATGCTGAGTGCCGCATTTCTCACCTTAAAGTTTTCCAAGAGAGATGCTGCAACATTATTCTGAATATAGCGTGATTATATAAGAGCGTTCGCAGATTCACCCCCATACAGTTTCTGACTTAGACACACTCAGAGTATCGGAAAAGTCCAATCTGATCCATTTCTCAATGACAACATTTCATTGCAGATGGTCAAACGTAGTTCATGAGGAGTTAAGAAGCAGCTGCTCTAATGTGTAAGTCAAGCCAGTGGTAATTTCATGCAAACAGCAAGAGTTTCCCCCCCAGGCGTCTTAAAAGTGAGCAGAGTTTTAGCGAGCTGGATTCCTCTCAGTGGCTTGGAACAGAATGTGTGGCAGAGATGCAGTGGAGGGAGAAGGGGAACCCTGGCAGCGTCTGCATCTTCAGAGTGAGCCGAGCGTCAATCAATAGCTCCTGCAGTGGCTGTGTTTTCACAGCGAGCCAGCTCTAAACTTGCAATAACCTCTCTGGCTCGCTGCCATCTGCCACTTAGCAGACAACTCCTGGAGCATCAGAAGAGAGGAGGTAAGGTCGCCTTCACAGGGGAAGCTCCAACTCAAAGGCACAACTTCAATTTAGCTCTCCAGCTGCTCTACTCCTGTAATTAATTCTGTATTTTCTGCTGGACAGCCGGGAGTGGCCGGCTCTTAGCTCACATGAAAGACGGCTGAGGAAGTACGTACAAATCCACATGCTTTCAGATCTGCATTCCAGCAGCATCGGCTCAGTGCTGATGAGCTGCAAATTGTTTACTGATGTGTGGGAACGTGATTTATGCCCTTTCACATGGACACAAACACAAGGATCTGATGATTTAAAGAGACATTACACTGCAGCATTAGGAGCTGTCATTTCATCAATCAAACACACAAGAAATACAGAAATACATTTGTATGGTTGCTCAAGGATGGCTTGATCTGAAACATATACACTACCAGTCAAAAGTTTAGACACACCTTCTCAGTTAATGGTTTTTCTTTATTTTCATGACTGTTTACATTGTAGATTCTCAAAGGTACTTAAGTGTGCAAAGCAGTAATCAAAGCAAATGTTGGCCATTTTGAAGAATCTAAAATGTAAAACATGTCTTGACTTATTTCACTGTTTTTGTTTACTACATAATTCCATATGTGTTCATGCATAGTTTTGTTGCCTTCAATGAGAATCTAAATATGACTACTTTTGACTGGCAGTGTATTTTGACCACTTGAGGAAGCGAACAAGCTGTATTGTGAAGAAAAAGTCTAGTATTCACCTTACTTTAAGATCAGTTTTGGTCTCCACCATCTGCTGGGGTAAAATCTGGCTCTTTAGTTACTGAATGCTCCTCTGTGTTCACCAGCTAGTCTTTAGCTTGACCTTAGCAATCAACCAAAATCTGTTTCTGAGAAAACCTGAGGCAAGAATTGATCAGTCCAGCTGCTGATTCTTCACGTGGATTTGATCTAAAAAGGTTGTTTGCTATCGTACTTCCGGTTGCTGCTGTCTTGAAGAAAGTAAAGCAGCAAAGTTCCAAACAACTAACATCAGTGGAATTGTGCTGTTATTATTAAACCAATGTTAGCATAACCCCAGATGATTTTGATCCAATAAATCCCTAATATGATTTGTATTCTCAACCAGCAGCGCTTTGAGGAAGACTTACTATTCAGCAGAGAGACTGGATTTGACAGATAACACGATGGAGGCTGTTATGAAACCGACAGAAACATGAGCAAGAACGTTTTAATGCATCACATCAGCTCTTCCAAACATGATAGAATGTGAAAAACGTGAAAGACAAAAAACGCTAAAAGAGCAGAATTTATGCTGGAATAAAAAGTTCAAATTCCGAATTCCAACAATGTAATTTGACAGGATCAGGCTTGGATTGCAGGTGGACGCTGTTGTTTCCCACAGAAGCCTGAGGTAAAGAGTCGAGCCAGACGTCGGGTATTCATGAGCCCCCGGCTGAGCACTGCGGCACTGAAGTTTGTCTGAAAAACAAGAGCTTCACCTCAATGTGACTGCAGGTCTGAGGGAGGAAGACCGTTGTTTGTAGCTACATGTATGAAGCACACAGCATTTAGAGCTGCTGGCGTCCTTCTACAGTAGCCTTTAGGGGCGGAATGAGATGTGTGATCTGAAACTGTGCACTTGAATTGGATTTCTGCATTTCAGCATGACGCGTAGCAGCTACCAGAACACATCGGGTCAAAAAGAAACTGTTAGAGCCATAAGGTCAGAAGTTCCAACTGTGAGGAAGCTGCCAAAGAGATTGCAGCATCTGTGCTCTTAGAAGCAAAAACCCACATGTGAAATGAGAAAAAGCTCTGGAAAACTCAGTAGAGTGAAGTGTGTGTGTCTGGTGACGCTTGGCTGCACCTCTGCGATGAAAAGAGCCAGCTGAGGTGTTTGGGCATCAGGTCAGGAAGCCTCCCGGACCTGCCAACCCAGCCGGAGACCCCCGGAGCAGCCTGGAAGCCTCCTGGAGACGTCACACCTCCTTCTAAACACTTAGCTGGAGGACACGGCTGGGGAAGAGGTCAGAAGTGTGACCCAACACTGGATCAGTGCTGGAAAATAGATGTCTGAACTGAGCACGAAACTGAAGAGATTAGAATAACAGCAATGAAAGTCAGTGAGCAAATTAAGTGTTTTAATGAAGTCACTAATCGAAGGCTGGCAGTGACCTCAGGCAAAATCTGTTGTGCAGGAAAATAAATCAAAAATGAAAATGTAATTAGGCAGTTGGGTTTTTTAAAGATTCAAATTAATGGTTGAAATATGTAAAAACAAAGAAGGAAATGGTAAAAATACACAGATGGTGACAAATTAAAGGAAAAACTAAGGAGATCTGGGGGCTCAACTGTTGGGGAGACATTTCTGTCCTGATGGGATGACAATGGTCCATCCATAGGGCACAAGGAGTCACTGAATGGTTTGATACAAATGATGTAAATCATATTCTATGTGTTAGGACCCAGCTGTCTAGGGTCAGCTGGAAGAAACAAAAAACAAACAAAAAAACAGGTGTTGGTTAGGTCACGGAATTGACTGGTTAGTGGCAAAAACGGTGATATTCAATAAACAACAGCTAGTGGCTGTTGCTAAATCAAAGAATCAAATAAAACCAAGCGAATGCTAACAGAGCTACAAAAACTAGCTAAACAAAACCAGGGTTTCTGTAGAAATCAACCAGTCAAATTTAATGCTTTTTTAATACCATTTTAATGCTATACTGTAAAAATTGTAACACCATGACCGTGAACTCAACAAATTACACGGTTTGTTTTTTTTTGTAAAAGATGATTTTTATATGACAACTGTCCCTACATTTCACTACTTCTGAATCAGGAAACCATCCCTGACCACCAACAGGCTGCAGTCATTCTCTTAATTCCACGTCTTCTAGCCATTTTTGCTGGAATTTGCAATATATTTCCCAGCTCTCCTCCACCTGGTCCAGCCTGCTGGCCACTTTAAAAACATCCAGTTTTTGGCAAATGTACCCAACCAGCCAGAACAATTATCACAATGCTTCGGCATGTTTACGCAGATGCACATATCTGACGAATCGCAGTCTATAATTATATATTATTATATTATTATTGTCAAATATTTTTCTTGAAAACTGCAAAAAGAATTTTTAATGCCACTGAGACTGAAATTTAATGATTTTTAATTCCACTTAAGGCCTTAATTTTCGCAAAATCAACTTAATGACTATTAATGCTTTTTAATGCCCTGCAGAAACCCTGAAAACAGCTAAACTCCTTTGCCAAACTTAAATTCAATAGCAACAACCCCATCTAACAAAAGAAACTAAACGAACGAGTGCCTAAAAACACAAACCAACGAGAGACAACGAGCACCAGCTGCTAACAGACATTTTACACAAAACAGAAAGATGAAAACTGTCTACATTAAATCCCAGCTGCCTTGACTGTGAGGCTGGCTGTGGATTTATGCCCAGGTGTGATGCTGGAGGAGGAAACCGGGTGGTGTCCCAATCAGACGGTTCAGGAGGTGGGGAGAAGGGCAGGTTTGAGCTAATGAGCTGAAATGACTGGCAGCTGGGGTCTGAAGCCAGCTATAGCTCAGTTTACACAGGCCATCACCCTGCAAGACGGCTACCAAAGTCACAAGACGGCAAAAGAAGCACCCGGGGGCGTAGCACTGTGGCCTTCACCGTCACCAGATCTCAACCAGATGAACACCTGTGTGAGATTCTGGATTGTCATGTTGGACAGCGCTCTCTATCACCATCATCAAAACTCCAAATGAAGGAATATCTTTTAAAAAAGGTGTTCATCCCTTCAGCACAGTTTTACACACAGAGGAGTGCTGAAGCTATTCTGGCTGCCAAAGGTGACCCAGCGCCTTAAAAAGACACTTCATGTTGTTTTTTTCCCTTTAATTTGTCGCCTGTTGATATGTAGAAACCAAACTGGACACACAACCTTCAGGATGCTGCCTGATGTCTCACATTTCTGTACAATTTAGTGTTGAACAAACACCTTCCATTAAAAACCTGAACTGAGCTTTGTGTTTCTTCTCCAATGCATCATCATCTTTGGAGGTTTTTAGAGAGACTCCTACTCAGAAGAAAGCACAGTGTGGAATGTGTGGTTCCTTTAATGGTGGCATTAAAGTCCAGCTCCTGAAGGCATAAAATAATTATTTAGTGGGTGGATAGCAGATAGATAGCAGGGATGATTACTAAATTATCATCCTCCTACTACTATACGGTACGTAAAGACACACGACGTGTACTTTCACAGATGGTTTCTTGTCCAGTTTTTACGAAGTCAGGAGGAAACTTTGACAGGAGAAGCTGTAGTGAAAAGTGTATCATATGTCATCCGTCCTCCAGAGCAGGCTGAGGCTGAAGACAGATGGCCTCCACCCAGGCTGCATGAAGCTGAAAGACAATTTAATGGGCAACTAATCACTGATATCACAGGAGGAAAATGCATGCGGGTTCTTATTACAATGTCTGCTTAAAAGATGTGAACATTCCGCCAAAATCTGCCTTTGAAAGTTCATTTTTATAGTTTTAATCACTGATAAAAATCACACAGAAATCTAAATTATGCTTGAGAGCGAGTCATTTATTTCGATTTTAGGAACACATACAATGTGTTTGAAAAATTTTGGTTAATCCGTCACTTTGCTTTCTTTTCACATTTGCTGCAGAGCTTCGCAACAAATGAGCCAAATTCTCAACTCAGGTAGAAAATGCCGATGACAAAACAGGTAAAAAGGATAAAATGAAGGGTGATTTCATTTCAATCAAGTGCAACAATTGATTCGGTATAAAGATCAAAGATAGGCAGTGCAGTAAAAATGCCTGAAAACATAAACAGGACACATTGCATAGTTAGCTTAAACTACAAGAAACAAAGTTGGATGTTAACAGGAGAAACTTTCACTCAATAACAGGAGTTTTTTACATAAACAGTATTGATTTTAACATTAATGCAGACATAGAGGAAAAGAAAAGAGTCATTTCATCAAACATGGAGTTAGGAAATGAAAAAAACACAGTCCAGTATTGATGCAATGTACAACACATGCTTACAAGCTGTCAACCGTGCCAACAAAACAATTATTCTGATCCATTTCACGGGCTGCTGGGTGTTTGGATACAGAGGGATGATTTTAACACGCAGAGCGTCGCCCCATCAGATTTGTGAGAGGCGGCTCTGAGGCTTCTTCCTGCACCGCTGCAGACACGTGTTTAAACGTCTGAAAGCTCTGGACAGGAAATAAAAGACTCAAGACACTCTAACAACGCCACTATCAGGATCTATTTCTTCTCGGTGAGTCAAGCTTTGAGCCAGATCTGTTTTTAGATATTCTCAGCCTCATGTTTTGAAGTGATGATCAATGACCGTTGTGTCTTTTCCTACACCTGACTGCAGCTCAGGGTTTGTTGATCTTATTGCTCACAGTCTTCTAGGTCACTTAAAGAGCCCATATTCTGCACACAATCGTCTGTTGGAGGTTTACTACAATGTGCTTCCATGCCTTAAGGTTAAAACACACATTATTTTTCTATTTTGTACTGCAGTTATTCCTCGTTTCAGCTCCCGTCTCTTTACGGTCAACCTTCTACTATGATTGGTCAGCTGGCAAAGCAAAGTAATGCTGGTTACGAACCAAACAGACGAGACTATCGTAATGCACTTCTTACTGGACTTCCTGAAATGTGAACTTGAATTGAAAACCACACTTCTGCTGTTACAACTCGGCACTGGCTCCCCGTAACTTACAGAATTAAATATATCGTCCTTTTACTTGTATAAAAAGCTCTTAATGGCCAGTATCACAGATTCCCTGCTGCCTTATGTCCCATTACAAGCTCTTACATCCTCTATTGATGCTGCTTTCTGGCTGCCGAAACTCACCCAAATGTGTTTTTCAGGTTTTCTTCCAAGCTGTGGGACGCAAAAGGTGTCAGAGAGGAAAACTCAGGTGAAACTTTAAAATGGCTATAAAATGGCACCTGCAAAAACAACTTTTTACCTCCAGCCTTCTTCTAGTACCAACTACAAGGACATATGTCAGTTTTATTTATATACCTGCTTGCTTTTAATATTACTGCTTTGTTTTCTATATTACACTGCTTTATATATTATCTACTGTGTACAATAACACAATTATAACTCCATCACTATTTATTACACTGTATACAAATATATATACATCACCGTTCAAAAGTTTGGGGCCACTTAGAAATGCCCTTATTTTTGAAATAAAAGCAGTTTTTTGTCAATGAAGATAACATTAAATTAATCAGAAATCCAGTGTAGACATTGTTAATGTGCTAAATGACTGTTCTAGCTGGAAACGTCTGATTTTTAATGGAATATCTCCATAGGGGTACAGAGGAACATTTCCAGCAACCATCACTCCTGTGTTCTAATGCTACATTGTGTTAGCTAATGGTGTTGAAAGGCTCATTGATGATTAGAAAACCTTTGTGCAGTTATGTTAGCACATGGATAAAAGTGGGAGTTTTCATGGAAAACATGAAATTGTCTGGGTGACCCCAAACTTTTGAACGGTAATGTATTTATTTAGTACAGTGCACATTTTTACACTTTTCCACCTATGTTTTTACTTTAGGACATATCTTTCTACTTATGTTTATCTTATTTTTTTCTACTGCTTAACTTTCTGGGACTTGAATGGGACGTACGTAACTTTCCCTCAGGGATCAACAAAGTCTGTGATTCTTTTGATATTGTATTTCATTCATTTTGCTTAGTTTTTATTTAGTACGGTGTTGCAAGAAAGGTGTTGTACAAATGAAACATTCTGATTGTTTCTAATATTATAATCCCAGATCTCTGAGTATGGGGAAAGGTGCAGATACGTAGGTATAGTGATGTAGATCTGTAACAGAAGAAAAGGCTGGACTCCAAACGAGGTGTTTCAGGGAGCAAAATTAATTAATTAATGGGAGAGAATCACTCAATTTTGGTGATGACTTTGCAAGTTTTCAAATCCTGTACATGCATAGAAAACACTAAAACACATGGAAGGAAAGTGGAAAAACCCAAAAAGCATCATATGGGCTCTTTAAGAAATGACATTTTTTGACTTCTGATTTGTTCAAAATGAACAGAAATTATGATTAGACTCCCGAAAAGCATTTAAATCACCACAATAACAATAAAGTCCAACTTAATATCCTAAAATGGCTCCAGGAGTTTCCGAAACTCCACAGAACTGGTCAGTATTATGAAGCAGAGTCAAAGATTGTTCATCTCAGAGGCTGATGAGATGCAGATGGATGTTACAAACATAATTCATCTTCTGCACCGTAGAAAACACGCTGAGTGAGTAGTCCATAACGACAATTATTTTTATCTGTTGCAACAGAAAATCAATCCCCATCTGAGGATGCGTATTGCTGCTCGTTGGAAATTATTCTAAATCACCTCCAAGAATAACAATCACAGGAGTAACTTAGACACACAAAGAAAGAAGAAACGTAGCGTCTGGTGGGTTTAACAGCTCAGTTTGTAAAGATGGCCGAAACGTGACAGAGGAATCCTCACGAGTGATGTAGATAATTATCTGCTTCATCAACTATGTACGTCAGACCTTGTTTGAAGTCTGTGTGTGATATTCCTTCTTGAGCTAAAGACAGGAAAAGGCACTTGACAGCAGTCGTGCTGCCAGTTTAGAGGAGGGTCGATTTATCTTTGAACCTTTTTTACCTAAAAGCCAAATGTGTTCCTGTTTCTAATGCAAACCGGCCGACCTGCAGTGATCCATATGCAGCATGTGTCTGCCTCCGACTCTGTGCATTCAAATGCAAATCCCCTTGTTTGTATGACTTTCCAGTGATGTTCGGGACATTTAAATTCCATTTTCTGTCAGCGCAGTCGACAGTGAGGTCTCTGTCAAGGTGAGCCACGGCGACAACTATGAAACAAAGCTCGTCTTGCATCACACGGAATCTATTCAGAAACGCACCGAACAGCAGCGCAGCTTTTTTATTTATTTTATTTTCACCCTTTTTTTCTGGTTTGGCATCTGCTTCTCCGACGCCTGTGGCAGCTCGGGGGATGTCAGTGATCTTAGCCTCTGGCGAGATGCTGGTTCAAGGCAGACAGCTCATCAAGGTGAGTGACAAGTGTTGGGGCGGGAACTTACGATTCACTTTTTTCACCGGGAGGAGAAAAGTTGCGCACTGTAGCTTTAACACTCAATCTTTCAGCTCGCTTCTTTTTTCCCCAAGTCGCATCTCAAAGGGCAATGATGTTAGAATTTGCCAGGTTTATAATCAAAAAGGAGCTTTGAAGTAAGTCACAGCTGTTCACTGACATCACAGATGCTCATGAGTCAACAGAATACAAGCTGGAAAAGGAGGAATTTGCTCCTGTTTTCTGCTTTACGTCACGTTTTGCACACTTTTATGAGTGATGTAACAGAAGCAGATAGTTCAGGAGGTTTGATGAAACTTGGACACCAGTCTTCACTCTACTCCCATTGTCAGATTTTACTCTCGGTCTGAGCGGCGTCTGAGATTCGGTAAAAACACAATGGCTCCATACATACTTGGACAGCGACACTTTGTTTGCTTTTTTGGCTCAACACTCTTATTGCTTTGGATCAGAGCCAGCACATTCACCAGCTTTACTTTGGTGGTATTTTCTGATATTGAGGGACGTTAAGGATGTTTATGAGTCTGCAGTTTGCTGCCAGATGCAGGAAATTTTATGACTTAAGCATCCAAATCTGCACAAGAATGATTTGGGGTTTTTTTTCCCTAATTTTTATCTTGAGCTGAACATGTGAACTAAAAATCACCAAATAGGAATGTGTATTTTTTCAAAATTGTGTTGTTTTTAAATCTTTGTGACCAGTTTGTGATTGTGTTACACATGATACCTCTGTGTAAATAACTACAGCTGAATCCGCTCTGAGACATACTGAAATACAAAAAGGCTGAATGTGTGAAATGTCTGGTGTTCCTAACGATCAGCAGACACTTAGTTGTTATTTTATCCACCAAAAATGTTTGCCGACACACTAAAACTGCTGCTGAAGTGATTAAAGCTCAATTAGAAGTGGAAGAATTTGAGCTAAAAACCATAATGCAACTTTTTATACATCATATTTCTGTTTTCTGTTGTCTACAGTGACTTCAGTGGGACCAGTTAAAGATAATGGATGTCTGGAGGAAACTCTGGACGAATCTGATTATTTAGAAAGAACAAAAATACATTTAGGATGTGTGAGGTTTTTACAGTAAAGCCTTTTTCACAGCAGACTTTTACACATTAGACGGCAGATAAACTCAGGTGTCACTAGTCACAGAACAAAAGTTTCACTAAAGTGGCCACAGACAAGTTTTTGTCTTGTTTCTGCACAACTACCAACAAAACAGGTCATAAAACGGTGGACAAATAAGGAGAAGAGAATTTCCTGGTGTCTATTTGGCTGCAAACAGAAAACAGCAGCGACATTAATGACTTTGTAGCAACTGCTCAAAAGAAGAAACCAAAAGAGTCCAGTTTGAAATAGAAACTCTGATCTGATCTGCTTTGATAAAGGCAGTAAGAAGCCGCTTGTATCACAAAGTATGCAGGTTTTGTTACTTAGAGGCTTGGACTAAACTATAATATCCAACAGATTTTGTTTATTTTTACATTAATATTCACTGTGTCACAGACTTAAAACGTGTGATGGACGATTTTTTCGAGACGCCATTAAAATAAAATCTATGTTATAGTGCAAAGATGAAAACTCAAAGATATAAACTGCTTCCAACACGTATTTATTACTTAATTTAAATGGTATAAGAGATAAAACAATGAGCACAAACACTGTGACTGTATTAAGCTAAATAAAAAAAGTAATAAAAATGAAAAATAACATAATTCCAATAAGAAAACAATGGGACTTTTCTGTAAACAACCTCCAACATTGAAACAGGCTGGCCATTTATGGCTCAGGAGCAGCATTTAATTCTGGTTCATTCCGCAATCAACTTACACAAAGTATTAATAATAATTAATAAATAAACCCTGCATAATGTATATCCTAAACTCTAGCCTTTGGATCTGCTAATTGCATTGTTTCTAATAGCAGTTTGAGATTAATAGTTCAGCCTCATTACTGACCTGGCAGAAATAATGTCGGTTTTGAAATCTCTGAAGTTCCAGAGGTCTGATAATGGAGCGACTGCCTGACGTTTCTATCACTCTCTTCTTTACCTCCTCCGACAGAGAAGCTCGTTTCCTTTCAGGTTCAGTTTCCAGACGCTCCGGTTGTTCCTTTAACCATAAATCAAGCCTTCACTTTCTCTGGAGTTTTCCTTCCCGGCGGCAGACAGAACTGGGAACCGATCCAAACTCTGATGGTGTCATTATTCTATAGCCATTACATTGTGTAATCAACATTTATAGCACTTCATAATGATAAGTTAAAGTGCAAAACAAGTCTATTTTCACTTTAATGGAAGTTCTGCTCTATTTAGGAATGCTGACTTCATTAATGTGATCAGTAACACCTGTGTTTACCTTCTATTTCATGTCAGAATAGAAGCTGTGAAAAAGCTTTATTATTAACCTATTAAAGCATAAATGTATTGTAATAAATAACTTATCACATTCTTGAATCATTCACAGTTTTCTCCAAACATCCATCTGTGAGAAGGTCTGTGCTGTTATTTGATAAAATTAGTTTACTGTCTCACATAAATGCAGCAAACAGACACCCTGAAATAACTTTATCGGCTGATCCCATCTGAAAACACAATCCTGAACCTATGAAGGAACTGGGGAAGTTTCACTGCTCATAAACACTAACAGAAGTTATCAAACGCAACTTTGGGCCACCATTTTCAAAATGTCAAACGCAACGAGAGGGTGAAGGAGGAACAGGAAAAGCAGAACTAAAATCACCTCAGATTTTACCAGACCAGCAGGTCCTCGGTTTACGACATCCTCGACCTTCAGGGTTTCATGGTTACGTCGCCACCTCCCATAAATTAAGAAAGTCTTGTTCCATCATTCCGACGTGTGGCGTTTACGACATTAAAACAAATTTCAAGTTGGAACTAGTTGGCAAGCAGAGTGGATGAATACGTCGTCACATGACGCTATAGGAGGAAGACGGCTTTGTTTACATTCGCCGGTTGAACACCACATTGGATTGTGCTACATTCGGTTCCTTTTGTTTGTGTTGTTTTTTTTTTTTTTTGGAAACTTTTTGCCCTTCATTATAGCTCCCAAGCGCAAGTCAGAAATTTATAGTGGCAGTGCTTCAAAGGAAAGGAAAGCCATGTCAGTGAAAGTGAAATTAGATATAATAAAATGTTCCGAAAAAGGGCGAAACACCGACGAACATCGACCGGTTGCTTGGCCTAATGCTACATCTTCACTAGATGCGTTTTTCTTGCATAAAAATACACCACATCTGAATATCGCCTGCTTGGTGTTCGTGTACTTGAGGCCAGTAGCCGGTGTTCAACTCCTGCCGACCTTCTTCTCCAACTATCCTGTCTGCCCCTGACTGGACAAAAACATTGACTTGGGAACTGTCTCCTCCTGGATTTCAAGCCGGACTAAACATGGCGGCTCGGTTGCAAACTTACTCTTTTATTACAAAAACAGTTCAGCGAAAAGTATTTCTGAAAGCAATTGAGGCGAGAAATGACCTGTGCAGTTGCTGAATCTATCGTGGTTGTAGGTCACCGATGTCTAGTTTAGACATTTGACTAAAGTTTTGCAATGCGTCAGATCTCTGCATGCTGCATCGAATTTGCAGAAAGTAGAAGATGAGTCTACTTTATGCAAATGAGCTGCAACCCGCTCCAGGGAGACGCTCCAGATCGCAGCTCGAAACGCACCAGATCAGCATGCAACACGGTGCGTTTCACACAGACAATGAATGGGATGTGGGAAATTGACGGATCTATTGGACACGAACCTTCAGTCGCACACTAACATACGTACTTATGTACATATGTCAGTTCCAACGTAGGGCAAAAATAACATTACGTCGTGCTATAGGAACGGAATTCCAACCTAAGTGAGACCCATCTGTAAAGGGAATGTTCCTCAGAGAACTGACTGCAGTGTGTTTCCTTAAGCTGGTTAAACTCCTCCTCACACACTCTGACTGACATCCTGTTAGCTTTGCTGTACCTTATAGGTCAAGACAGCACAAACTTGTAATTAGTCGATGCACCTTTTTCGTTGCAGACCTTTAGACCTGTCATGATGGGAAAAGCACATAATAACAATAACAACAGCTCTATTCTATTCAAGTGTCGCTGTAACAAAAGGGACAAAACCAGGACCCTGAAACTGAAGCAGCTAAATGGAATCCAGTCATAATTGCTTTTATTATCTCTACACCCGTGGTCTTTCTGCTTTGACAAGAAGCCAATTGAGAATTCGGTGACCTCGCATAGTTTCCTGCATCTCGGGACCCAACTTTAATCTAATAAAGTTCAGTCAAGAATTAGTGAAAACAACTGTGAAGCAAAACAAGAGTGCAAAGCTTCAACACATGCACTTCATATCTATAAAAGTCACTCGTGAAGCACCGCAGCTCAGTGTACACTCATCCCTGAGGTAATTTACAGTTTAAAAAAGTTATTCTTCTTCACAAACCTTTACAACAACTCACTTTTATTCAGTCTCCAATGATTCTCCTCCGGGAAAGAATGAAATATTTAAATAGGCTGCTCAAAAAATACATTACAAGTGCATTCCTAAAGCAGAGCTCAGATGGACTTTTGTTTCTGAAACATCTACTCACATATTGTGAACAGATGAAGTAAATGAGGGTGAGTTTACTGTAGTGTGTTGCAGTCTCAGTGTCTTCTGCACAGTCGAAAAGGCCCTTAAGGGGAGATTTTCAGTCTTAGTCTCTCCCTAAGACTTACTTGAGCTGTGGCTCTGCTCCATGGTGTTGAAGATGAGACAGACCCCTGCAGTCAGCAGGAGGTGCATGGATTCGTACAGTAATTTGGGCGAGAAGACGCTCCATATAAAGAGATGATAGCGCAGGACGGTCACCAGCACAATGTAGGCTGCAGCTGGAACAGACCTCATCAGGGCCAAACAGTAGCAACCATGTCCAACTGCAACGGGGCTCCTGTAGAGGGAAAAAAGGATTCATCAGACAGGATTGAAACACTGCGGAGAGGGAAGCTGGGAACTCTGAGCTGTAAAAAAAAACACTCAAACTTCCCGAAGAACAACACAGAAAAGTTCCAAGGTCGTCCTAAGCTGCATTATTTTTTTTTTTATAAATAACACGTGGAGAAGTTGAGTCACAGATTGTTTGACGATTCACAGCCACAGTTTCACATCTTTACCTTACACGTGTACCCAGGAGAGGAGTCTGATCCAATTATCTTCGCACAATAATGCGGATTGCTGGCAAATTCCTATAAAGAAGTTAATGACTTTAAAACCTGCATGATGGGAGGACGGATGCAGTGAGGAGATTAGGAGGATGAGGATGTAAAGCCAACACACACGGATACACAAAGACTTCATCTTAGTCAAACACATGCGTAAATTAGTGCAGGGATCTTGTTCATTGTAACAGGCAAAGTCCCAGCTGAGGGGGAGGAACTTCAAACCTCATCCCAAGACAAGGAGGATGAAGTAGGAGATGTGGTAGTTTGGAGGAGGATGAACACAAATGTTGGCCAAGACTGCATCAAAGAGTGACCAATACCAATAATCAATTATGTGTTTTAATGCAGTGAACTACAGAGAAAAGACAAACTTCACATAAACCACTGTTGCTCTGCAGTCCTCAGTCTAAGAGGCAAAAGGAGTCGTTAACATCTGACTAAAAATATAGTAAAAAATACAGTTGTAGAGCCTCAGTCTTGGTTTTGCAGACTTACACAAAAAGTTTCTAGGCTTTTCTAAGACTTCACCCACTAGTTACATCCCTGGAGCCACCAGACAAACAACACAAGAGATCTGCAGACAGTTGCAAGTTTTTTTTAGCCTAGGAAGAGTTTGCCAAGTGGAACTTTGCTCATTCTTTATCCAGCAACTGCAACGTCTATGTGCGATGTAACTAAATGAACCAAAGCTAATATTAGCTTTATAGTATACGACCTGTCTGGACTGAAGATCAGCAGGTTGAGAAATCAGACTTTACAACTGATGAAAGCTCTTTCATAATGATGCAAACTGGGGAGGTTTAACCTAAATTATCCCACTTGTTCTGAACTGTGTGACTTCTTTGAACTCTGAAACTTATATTTCTTCATCTACATCTGAAGAAAGACAAAATCATGTAGTGAATTGCAGAAATTTGGTCAAAATTTCACTGACTGTGTGTATTTGTTTGAGTAGACAAACTGATCACCAAAAAAGGTGCACAGATAACAAAAGATAACACTTTTAAAGTACATTTTTTAACCAACATTGGGTGTATTATTATTGTTCTGTACAATGTTAGAGTGAAGAAAAGGAGCACCATGACAAAGTTGAGCTCTCAGAGGATTTGTACAAAGGTCTTGCCTTGTTGGCTTGTGGTCAGGTGATAGAAATCTAAAGCTTTGCAAACACTTTTGACTCCTCAGACCTTCTTCCAACAAGCAGCAGACATTCTCTCTTCTGAGCAGCAGCACTCTGAACATTAATTGAAATGTGGCCAGAAAGCAGGAGAAGCTGTAAGAAGATAGCAAAGTGTTTTCAGGTATCAGTTTCCTCCATTCCTAATGTGATTAAGAAAGGGCAGGTTACAGGAATCCACCCATGATCTATACACCACTTAGTCCTCTGTAGGGTCATGGAGGGACTGGAGTCTATCCCAGCTGACTTAAGCCTGGGTTATGCTTTCCGCACGAACGTGACGCTCAGAATCCGCACAAGAAAACACGTGTGGGTTTTATACTCCATGTGGCGTCTGCTCCCAGACTGCAGAGCGCAGTGTATTGCAAACACAGGTCTACCACGGTACTAAACTAGAGTAGAAGTTTGCCATTGTTTACACCACTTATAACTTGGCATTTTACTGAATAGTTGTATTTCAGCAATTAGTTTTAACTTCACGCCATGAATTGTTCCTAACCCGATTGTCACAGTGATCGCTGTGTAATGAATTATATAAATGCCTGTATTTCTGAATTTCTGCTGCTAGGAGCGCCTGCTGTTCCGCCATATTTTCCCATAGAATATGTGCTTTCCATGCGTCTCCGTCCGTGTCGTTTGAAAAATTTGAAGGTTCACAACGTGGAAATTTTCCGCTGAGGGAGCATGGCTGCTAAAATGACGTAATTCGTCCGAATGGAGCTGCGTGGACCTTGCGGACGCATCAAGCATGAAACAAGCTTAAGGGTGAAGGCAGGGGACACTCTGGACAGATCACCAGTCCACCACAGCGCCACACACACAAACAAACAATCACACTCACATTCACACCTACAGACAATTTAGAATCACCAATTAACCTCAGAATGTTTTTGGAGGGCTGCACAGTGGAGTGGTGGCCAGCACCCTCGCCCCGCAGCGAGAAGATCCCCGGCTCGCGCCCCGGCCCCCCCGGGATCTCCCCGGGATCCCCCCGGGATCCCCCCGCATGGAGCCCGCATGCTCTCCCCGTGCACGTAAGGGTCTTCGCCCTCAGTCGGCTGGGATAGACTCCAGCCCCCCATGACCCTAATGAGGATTAAGCAGTGTATAGATGATGGATGGATGGATGGATGGATGGATGGATGGATGGATGGATGTTTTAGGACTGTGGGAGGAAGCTGTACCCAGAGAAAACCCACGCATGCACAGGGAGAACATGCAAACTCCATGCAGAAAGATCCCAGGCCCAAGTTAGGATGCAAACCGGGGATCTTTTAGCTGCATGGTAACAGTGCTCACCACTGAGCCACTATGCAGCCCAGGTTACAGGAATGGTGAAGGTAAAGTTGTGCTTTAAGGTCAAGAAAACGGACTCATAGAACCGCTAGAAAAGATTATCAGAACCCTTGGTTAACTACAAAAGACCTTCAGGCACATTTATCAGACTATGGAGTCATGGTTTTACTGATAAACCGGCAAAATGTGACCTTCACAGAAGAACCATCAGAAGAAAACTTTTCCTGCATCCTCTCAACGAAACATTTAGGAACACAAGTTTGCAGGTGAACTTCTAAACCACTTTGATGTGTTTTGGAAACAAAACACACTGAGAACTTTTTGGCTGCAGTGAGCAAAGGTATGTTTGGAGAAAAACTGTGCAGAATTTCATGAAAACAACATGCCTCCATCTGTTCGGCACAGAGGTGGATTGCTCAGACTTTGGGTTTGTGTTGCAGCCAGTGGCAACATTTGGGGAGCATTTCACTGGATGAGAAAAGAATGGATTCATACCAGCAAATTCTGGAAGCAAAAACCATGCTGCCTGAGAATTGGCTGAAATGAAAAGAGGACAAAATCTTGATGTTTACCACATTTCTCCCCAAAGAGGTGCAAGCTGAAGGTTTTGATATTAAACTTAAAGTCCTCCAACCTCAACATCATGGAAGAATTTTGCAGAAAAAAAAAGGTTTAAAATCCCCCAAAGATGTGAATGACTGAGCTGCTACAAAAACATTTACAGGCTATGATAGTTGCCAAAAAGGGTGTTAGTAGTTTTGCTTCAGGCCATTTTCTTTCTTGTCATTTAAAACTGTACAAGATGGAAATAAAAGAAGCGATCCTGCGTGAAACAATAAAGAAATGTGCCGCCTTTAACTTGATGCCTTTTGAAAATCAGGGCATCTTCTACTCACTTTACTATTTCCAGTAAGAGGAACTTTTAACAAACTTTAGCATGATCTCATACAGATGCTTTTGAAAGTGTGACAGTTCAATTAATTAATCTGAGGAACCTAATTTTTTGATCGTTATGTTACAGTCTGGGATGCTGTCCTGTTAAATTAGTGCATTATTTAACTGGGCATCACCAGTTCACACATTATTTGCTAAGTCATGACTGATGTTTAAATCGTACAATACGCCTTAATAAATCACACACAACTTGTGATGGATATACAAACAGCTGATGAAATCCTATCTACGTAAACATCTCCACAGTAAAATCCAGAAACATCAACCTCTTCTCAGACCACTTGGGAAATGCCCATTATATCCTCTCGATCGATAACTGCAGTCGAAAACTGCCGGCAGACTGGACAACATTAAGAACAGCAGGTCAAAGTTGAACCAATAATTAGGCCTTCAGACTCTAATGGACAGTTCAGTTGATAGTAATAACATTCCTCTTTGTTTTTAGTGTCTCAGTAAGAGGCTGAGATGATGCATTCAAACTTCCCTAATGGACTCATCTGTGCAGCTGTGACTGACAAAGTCACCAGATGAAGAGGGATGAAGCTGGAGTGTCTGATGTCTCGTCATGTCATAGTAAGTCAGATGAAAGACAGCAGGAGTAATGTGAAGTAATACGCAGCACAATCTGTGCATCAACAGAATGCTTAAGCTCTTCAGCTAACAGAGCTGCTTTTTCAAAACAGCTCACATTTATCACCGTGTGCTTCCTCAAAGAGCTGCTAAAACATTCATGTGCAAGCTCTCAGGTGGGTTAACAGGCTGAAGAGGCGCTCTGTGAAATCCTGCCAGCGACTTATTTCTCTCAGAGGAGACGACATGTGGCATATATTAGGTCATGTCTAATCTACAGGTGTAGAAAAATGAATAAAGTGATAAAGAAGCTTAACTATGCCTCAGCTGGATGTCATTTATCCAAAGTGTGTGGTTGGAAAAGTGACAATCATAAAAACAGAAATGACCAAAGTGAAGAAAAAGATCTTTGTGTGACTGGACTATGTAGTGTGATATTTTTTGGGTGCAATATACTAAAAGTAAAAGATGATAGAATTATGGCAAATGCTATTAAATTGAAGAATAGAGTTAAGATATGTATATGAAATACATAACAATGAAGGTTCTAGTAGTGACTGATGTTTTGATGGTATTGTGTGTGTCTGTAGAGGACACGCACGCAGCTGGAAGATCATAAAGTAAAACATGTATTTTTGGTATAAAGACAGATCACATGCTTTTCAGAAAATGATATATGGAGTACTCAAAACATAATGGTGTGCACTTGAGGCAAAATAACTTTTTAAAGAGGTGTATAAGAAACTTAATAATACATAATAGTATAACATGCAGGAAATCTGTCACAAGATAACAAGGAAGTGTATAGCAGACTGAGGCAAAGCCTGAACATGTCTGGGCATGTTCTCTGTGAAACATGACCTAATGATAACCTAATCCATGTCTACTGTAGGGCGAGATCTAGTGGTGAAGTATGATAACCTGATGTCATGATCTGACCAATAGATTTAGAAAAGTATAACAGTGTCAAAACTGTCACTCCTATCATACGTCCTATAGGCGTGGAAAAATGACCAACTCTCACAGTACATAAGATGGTACACAGCTCAGTATCTTGGGTTTTTCTGAGGGGTATAAATCATCATGCTCCTGGGTTTTTTTGTCGACAAAATACATCCTGCTGCCCTTGAATGTGGACTTCTCTTGGTGATTTTTTTGAAGATCTTTAACATTTGAACACAAACAAGTCTTAGGCTCTGGCCCGTGATTTGGGACTTAGTTTCCTCATCGACTACTGGACATCCTGCAGCAAAAAAACATGCTGTTCCTACAGGCAAAAGTATGTGATTCAGGCTAAAATAGTTTATATCTATGTGTAGTTAGCATATTTAGATGTTGGAGCTCTTGCACATTTGCACAAGGATAGTAAATCTAGCATATGCTAACATTTAAATATGCTAACTATTCACATTGATAAACAATTTTGGCCAAACAAACAAGGGGTGAACTGATGTAGCTTTACAGGGCCAATATGGATATCAATTAGTAGTAATGTAAGGAGACTAATATTTGGAATAGACATGCTTTTGCACATAAAAAAAAATGAAAGAACACAATGTCCAACAGGAAACTCAATTGAAGTATCTTTCTTTATGCTTTACTCATATTTACTTAAAAGAGTGCTTTTGTATTCTTCAGTGTTGATTGGCAGTTCTTGTGAGGTTTATCCAACCAGAACATTACTTGAGACCACAAAGTGACTACAGACAGGTAGAGGTAGCTGTAGCGGAGTCAAAGTAGTGCATTTTAAAATTAATTTATATCTTTATTTAATCTGAAAAAAAAACCCAAACAAAATGACAATCGGTTGACTCCTGCTTTGTGTCACTGTGTTATAGAGGCTGGGCTGTGTACAAACTCCATATCCTTTCCAGTGTAAAGACAACTGACAGCTAGCAGACCGTGATGAGATATTCACTGAATCCGATAAAAAAGAAAGTGTGTTGGATTACAATTATAGATTCCAACTTTAACTTCATTGTATTTCAGTAAATGGTAATATTAAATTTTGAGCTCACAAAGCAGCAAGATGGAAAAAAAATCAACGCCTTTCAAGATCTCCACAGGCAATTCTACGATATAATTTCAAAGAGCCTAGCAGTGTCTTTAAAATCAAGGACGCAGTGAAAATCGGATGATCTGAATGTGCCTTTCGCTGCTTGTAATTATGTGAGAATACCAGAGTTGTTAAAGAAAGTTTAAATGATGACAATAAAGCCATGATGTGCCATGTTTAGCTAGTTTCAAGGTGGGACTAGGAAACATGATTGGAAAAGGTAATGAATCTGTGTTTACTTATTTGACAGAAATGAATACATTTGATGACTAAAAATGTGTTTTATGCTAGAGTAAATACAACTATAAATAAACCAATTAACAAAACTGATTGAAATACATGCTTTTAGAGTCTTATCATTTTGGTGCTTGTGATTTTCTGGAACCATTGTGGTGTCAAAACTCCTCTAAGCTGGAAAAACCCTGGCTTTTGTGGATGTACAGAAATTATGTGGACTAAAACAATAAAACGTCTTTAAATAGTTCGATGGCTCGATGTTGTCAAGGGAAACCTGCAGAGCTGCTATTGATCAAAGTCCATTTTCAGTACTTGCCTCGTGGTCGAGCTGCTGATGCTGCAGAGTGAATCCTAAATGAGCTCCGACTATTTGAGCTTCATTTGTCACAATATCTCTTGAGTGCAGATTACAGGTGGGGTTTCTTGAGTAATGACAACAAGAAAGAAGCTCATGTGGCTGTAATGCACTGTGTGATGTTTACAAGCTGGATTTAAAGTGATTTTCGCTGGAAGAGTGTTCATCGTTCAGCCTCTGCAGCGGCCTCCAGAGGCTGCAGTGTTCATTGTCAGTGTTTGCATTTCAAACTGATGGCCGGTCCGAGCAGCGCCCTGGTGATTTGGCTATTCAGAGGGTAAAACCACAACGCCGTTTCCTCCCATTACTGGCTGTTTGTGGGCAGATCGATTTACATTGTCTGTCTGAATGCGATTTACTGCCAGCCTTTACCGTTGCACTTTAGGTTCATGAGTGAACTGGATCAATGGAGGTGCTGCGAATAAATCTCGGCTTTCCGAAAGTAACATTTAGAGCTGCAATTTTGAACTTACTGGATATGCATAAACCACATAGCTCAGGGGTTTCATTGTTATTGATTTTTAAATAATACTTTCCAGGCATTTTTGCATTTACTAGACAGGTTTATTAGCCATGGTTTCTGAATGACTGATGCAGACTTTGAAAGCAGATACACAAGTGTAGACCTATCAGTACTGAAAGTGATGGGGCTGTGTCTTTGTTAATTCAGACTTTCTGTTTCAAACTCGTCACACAAACAGCAGCTTTTTACGATCATTTGACTCGTTTTCTGCGCAAAATGAACCGATTGCGAACAGGTTGTTTTAATGGAGAACAATGAGGAACATAAAATTTATGACGGTAAAAAGCTGCTACTGGAAATGACGTAAGACAGGAATGCTGGTAGCAAACTGTTGAACATGCGTAATTTATTTTACTGATCAATGCAGCTGATTATTGATAACAGACAGCTGCACAATAAAACTGTCAAACTTCATCTATTCAAACATGATACTGTATTGAAGTGCATGTAGGTCTGACACTGTCTCATAATGAAGGAAATCACTTTAATTTGTAGACAAATCAGAGTGAAATTAATGTCACTGATTGAATGTTCTCTGTAATAAATACTAATAAACTCATCAGTTTTCGTATTTGTGTTCAGCTGCAGTAGCAGCAGTTAAAATGGACCAAACATTAAAAAGTAATTCTGAGATTTCTGCATCACCAACTAAAAACATATCAGGTTCCCATTGCTTTAGTTTTAGTTGAATACCCCTGTACTACACTGTATATGTACAATACTTCCATGTTCCGCTAGGACGGCTATTTCTGTTGCACAGTGTTCTCTCTTCAGCTTTTGATGCTGTAACACCAAGGGCAGAATCCGATTATTCGATTAATCAGCAGAATAATCGATTAAATATCTGATTACTAAAGTAATCGATAGCTGCAGCCCTATGTACCCTTGTGGACACGCAGAGAGTAACCAGTTTGTTACTGAGGCTCTCGAATGTAGTTTTTGATGATTGTACTGACTTTCCTTCACTGCTGTATGTGAGGTCCTTGCTAACAGTTGAATATATGAATATCCCAATAATCTTTTAATTTCCAACTGGTTAAATTCACAGAATATAATAATTACATCTCTTATGGTGAGGTCATTAGAAAGAATGCAGCCTTGAACAAACAACAGTATTCAAAGCTTTAAAAGGGAACATTAGAAAGCAGAGCAGAGAAGGAAAAAGTCTGGAGAACATTAGTAGAACATGAAAATGTTCTTTTTACACTGTGACAGTGGGATAAGGATGTACCAACACACCATTTTTCAGAGCTTGTTTCTGCCCATCGACATAATCCTTTTTTTTTTTTAGACTGTTGAGCAGCTGGTAAATCCAGCCTCTGCTTGTGCTCCAGCTGAAAGTGACGCTGATATGAAATGTTTTTATCTGATTTTACTGATAAAGTGGAGTCAATTAGAGCCTCTATTACACCCAGTGTCACCTACTCTGATGTCCTTCACCCCCAGCAAGACAGTCCAACCAGTTTTATCCCTTTACCTTGTCTGAACTTTAGGAACCAGTGTCACATATGAGTGTCTCCCAGCTGTCTTAATGCAAAGTTTTTACTGAAAGTAATGGAATCTGCCTGTTTTAGCAGCTCCTTGTGAACTGGTTGTGCCACTGATTGATAATTTCTTATGTGTTGCTAAAAGAAACTTGGATCCCTCTTTCCCCCAAAAGCTACAGACAGATTTCCAAGTTAAGTCACCAAACAGATTTTTTTCCGTCTTCTTTTAAAGGTCACATGTGGTAAAAAATAAATTTTGTTTAGTTTTGTCGTGAAACGTGAATGTTTGAAATAAACGTTGCGAGAATAAGAAGACAAGTGGAGCGCTAAAAGGAAAGTCAAATCCACCTCAAACATCATGGCGAACTAACCTAAACGTTGGATGACTGGATCACCTTTGTCATCTCTACGCCTCGCTGCTCGCAGCACAAAAATGATAGGAAGGATAGAACTTTTTAATCAGAGACTTTCTGGATTAAATGTTAAACACTGCATAATCAAAAGTAGGATCAAAGACTATTAAGAACATTAATCTGGTATATTCACCCACTGCAGTCTACTTTACTTTTTCTTTCTTTTTGGCTAACAAATTTAAAACATTTTTCTACATAAACTAGGGATTTCTTTAAACACAAGACTGCAGCCTCATATATCCCTGCATTTCTGTTAATACCATTTAAACAACAGAGGCAGGTTTGTCTACATTTGCACATTAAAATCGTACTTTTAGTTATGGCTCTATCAGCAGGGCAGCTGTTGCCCAGCCGCAAACCTCATCGCTCAGCACTGTGAAGAGGCCTCATGCTGAGGGAACTGTAGTTTTGGCTGCTTTCACACACATACAGCAACCAGCTACTGGCCTCTCTCCAGTTGAGGTCTTATGCAGGTTAAGCTGTTTACATGCATCTTTGATACCCTATAAGCAACTCTGCTTGTTGCCATGAGTAAACCAATTACCAGAATATTTTTGTGCACCTTCACTGTCCCACCCAGGGAGAGGATTCAGACTGGAGAAGTTCAAAACGCAAACAAACAACACTCGGAATTAACTGTAATTGTGATGATGGTGTGCAGCTGCAGCACAGCCAATATGACACAATTAGGAGACAAGCATGTTTGAATCTAGCAGGAATGCACAGCAGTGGTTTCCAGCATGTTAGCTGATGAGTTTAAGTATTCCTCCATTGTCATGCCACAAATGTGTTCTTATGAAACGATTAGAAACTGACCTGGGACAGGTGGACAGTAGTTCAAACTTTGGATTAGATCAAATGTGATCACAGTAATGTTTTTCTGCAACTAAACTGCTGAGTTAGTATTTATACTACTACTACTTGTGTAAAAAAACTCTTTTCCCATTTCTCTCCTTCAAAATAATCTAACCATGAATTATTACATTTATCTAATTATTCCATTAGTTTATCCATTACATTCAGCTATTCAAGATTTCACAGTGGCTCTGCTGAACACATAATGTACACGACTGTTCAAAAGTTTGGGGTCACCCAGGCTATTTCATGTTTTCTATGAAAACTCACACTTTTATTCATGTGCTAACATAACTGCACAAGGGTTTTTTAATCATCAATGAGCCTTTCAGCACCATTAGCTAACACAATGTAGCATTAGAACACAGGAGTGATGGTTGCTGGAAATGTTCCTCTGTACCCCTATGGAGATATTCCATTAAAAATCAGCCATTTCCAGCTACAATAGTCATTTACCACATTAACAATGTCTATTGTTAATCCTTTGATGCACAACAAAAGTGAAATCCAACTGAAAATGAGTATCTCCTGACCCACACTGAGCATCAAAGGGTTAATGCATTATATTTTTGATTAATTTAATGTTATCGTCATTGAAAAAAACTTCTTTTTTTTAAAAAATAAGGACATTTCTAAGTAACCCTTTTGAACGGTTGTATATGTTATGTATGCTGAGAGAATGATCAAGACCCCTAAGTTGAAGCCCCTTATGGATATAAAGTTGTCATGATCTTTACAACTATAGTTTATTTGAAGGTGTAAGATAAGTTTTAGTTAGCAGCAAACAACAGCCTGACAAATGGCATCCTTAGCAGAGAATGAGGACACATTACCTCTTCATATTAATGCATGTGAGTCCCTCTCATTGAAACTATTGTCTCTCCTTGTGTTTAGAAACAGACTGAAAGTAATATTTCACACCACACTGGGAAAAAGGGAAAATGATCAGCCGGTGCCAGCAAACGATGGAGAAAAACACAAACACAAACACACACAAACACACACACACACACACAAACACACAAACACACACACACACACACACACACACACACACACACACACACACACACACACACACACACACACACACACACACACACACACACACACACACAGAGAAATATATATATATACTAATATATATTGTGCAAACAAAGCAAAGGGTGGCTATTTTGAAGAATCTAAAATATAAAACATGTTTTGACTTATTTCACACTTTTTTGTTTACTACATAATTCCATATGTGTTAATTCATAGATTTGATTGATGCCTTCAGTGAGAATCTACAATGTAAATAGTCATGAAAATAAAGAAAAAACATTAAATGAGAATGTGTGTCCAAAATGTATATATATAAATTATAAATATATATATATATATATATATTTAGATTAGATAGATTCTCTATTTTACAGTCAAATTGATTTCATGATTCAACTGATTATAGCTTCCACATCCTCCCTGGAAGTACTGTGGGCTATATATACAAATGAATATCAAAGTTAGCCACACAGTGAGTGTTTAGCTGACACTTACCTGTCTCTTTCTGAGCTAAGGTAGCAGACGAGGTGACACACCCAAAGCAGTGGTCCTGCGTAAGTGCTGAGGGCTGTTAAGAAGATGGCAGGTGCTTCTACGTAGCTTTCCAGCCCAACAAAGCCGACGGAAATGTCGACGGTGGCTATGTTGTTGGAATTGCCCTGCAGACGCACAAAGAAACCTTCTTTTAGCCTTGTGAAGGGTACAGAAATAACTTACACCGTATACAGACAAAAACGAGTACACAGAGATCTGAGGATGAAGCTTTGTAAGCACTTCACAGCTCTAAAGAACTGGTCCTTTGCTTTATCATCATCACTCTGAGCTTCTGGCGACTTCCCAGCGGCCCAGTTGTTTGTGTTTTTCCAGTCCCTGACCGGAGCAGCACACACAGCTCTTAGTCTGGAGCTGGACTTACAACCACTCAGGCTGCTGTGCAAGTGTGTGTATGTGAATGTGGCAGCAAAAACATTTTTAAAAAACACTTTAAAAAAAAAAAAAAACAAAAAAAAAAAAACATTTTTCTGCCTTATTTAGCTTTGCAAGTAATTTCCAGCATCTGCGGAACAAGATAAATACGCCTGCAGTAAACTGAATATTTATGTTTGTTTGCTTTTTTACCTTTTTGTATTTAGTTTTTATCTCAAGCTTCAGAAAACATAATCACTGCATTACAATCTGGATTTACAGCCACAACATAAAATATATTTTCTGTAAGTGCAGGTTATACCACATTTAAATAAGGAAAATAAAGATTCTATTAGTTCCAAATTATGCTTTAAAAGAAAACACACAGGAAAAGTAATCCATGTTTAAACTTGCACAGCTCAGGTGTTTCATCTTATTTCTTGGTAGCACATTCAGAATGCAAAACATCACTCGCCTCCTCTTCATGCCTGTGATATGCAGCTTCAGACAAATCAAGCAGCCTGAGCCACACTGACCTGCACCTCTAAGAAATGCTGTCTCACATCTTCTCCTATTTACAGTGCATCCTTCTGATCTGCCTAACAAATTCAATCTTGTCGTGCATAACAAGTGATAATTACATTTAGAATTTGTTGTGTTTTTTAGGCTGCTCCACTCGATTCATGCACACCCACAAGAAAAAGACAAATCAGAAATCAAAGGTGTCTTTCTTGCTAAATGTGAATGCAATGAAGATCCAAAAGCAGCAACGCATCAAATATCAGCTTCTTTTCCGTCTGCACACACATCCCTGATCACAGAGGCAGAAAACACTAACAGCTGGCTCCATTTTAAACAAACACACAGCAAATATCAGCGAGCAGGTTGGAGGCTGCATATGGATGTTTTCAGCTCGCTTATTTGCTGAAATCCTGCTGTGATCTTTCAAATGTTATTCTGCACCATCAACAAATATATCGCTTATGAAAAACAGAACGGCAAGAAACGTTCTTTCTATTTTTGGTCACAAATTTCTGACAAATTGAGTCTCATCAGAGCCGTCTGACAGCGGAGGCTGATCTGACGCAGTTGTTTGATGTCAAAGAAAATGTAAGAACAGATAACATGCCTCTATTTTGAGCAAATTCTGTTGTCTGTAGTTTTCTTTGCAGCTATAAATGATGTTTGTCATTCTGAATAAGAGAAATATCTGCTGTAAGTTGTTGTATTTGTTTTCTTAATTAAATGTGAGCCCATCTTTTAGTTCAAAGCTTAAATAAACATCCTCCTGACAATTCATGTTTTCCACAAAACTTTCAGAGTTGCATCTGAATTCAGACCCGTGGGTCGACTCATCCACACTCATGTGGCAACATTTGCACAAACTGGCTCATTTCGAAAGAATAAACACCTCCGTTGCTGCCTTATTGACCATCTGGTTTTGGGACAGCAACAAATCCAGAGAAAATCCACTGACTCCAAATCACTCCAAATGATCAAAACAACTAAAAGCAGACAACCAACAATCCTCCTGTGAGGCAGTTAATTCATCATGTGATTGGATTTTAGTTTATTGTGACACAAGCGATGTCTGCAGCTGAGGTTACCTGGAATATTTCCCATAATTCTCTTGTGTTTCTATGGGTTTGGCTGCCAAAAAATACAAGGACACTCTGAAAACAACAGCTTCCTGCCAAAACTTATTATAAAGCTTCTGACAACACAAACCAACAATGTTTCTATAGTAACATCTTACAGTTTGGATCTGATCAACTGCATCCCATCAGATTTTAATTAAGCATAACTTTGGTTATTCTGTGTGACACCACGTTTAGTTTCAGAGCAGGACACTTTTATCACATATGTTGCTGCGTACACATCCATTATAGTTACAGCTGCATGGAGAACGTTATTACTCAAAGGTCTGTAATTACATGCCTGGACGCCTGGATGGGAAATTGTCTGGTGGCGGTCTATTCCCGAGCCCATCACTGTGCTAATGACCCAAGGGTGATGAGGGTTATTAAATTGTTAGTGATGGACAACAACACTCACTGGGTAACCAAATATCTGTCGAAGGTGGAGGTAAAATAAAAAGGCAGGTATCATATCTGCCTTTGAGGAACATTAAGAGCTCGTAACGCCAGAACAAACCCACAGAAACCAACCAGTCCAGTTGGGCTTCACGGCAGCGTGGACAAAACTAATGGAATTCAGACACAAACTCTTCCTCTGCCCAGAACTGAACCTATTACAGTATCTAACACTTGATCAGTGGTGATAGCTCCTCCTAAATGTTGCTACTCTCAGGTTGGTGTTAAAGTAGATGTCTCTTACAATCAGACAAGAAAAACTTGCCCACTGTTTTGTTGCTCCCTGAACTTTCTTTTGTATATATGGAAGGTGGTGACTTTGGCTCTGATGCACAGCTTCCCACACACCTGTCCCTTCAGAATCAGTAACGACAAGTGTACAGTTTGTGAAATAGGTGGAATTTGCAAACTGGTAGTGGTTTGAACTGTAAGATGCTGGCCAATTAGATCAGTCTTTTTATTGACTGTAATTATTATTTGTGTGAGACTCATAGCACTTTTTGTAAGACTTTTTGAAAAATGTAAATATTTTTGTAATTGTGAATTATGATGTTGCTGTCTGGGGTGCGGGCAGCACAGTGGCTCAGAGGTTAGCACTTTCGCCTTGCAGCTAGAAGATCCCCGGTTCGCATCCCGGTCATCTCAGGATCTTTCTGCATGGAGTTTGCATGTTCTCCCTGTGCATGCGTGGGTTTTCTCCAGGTACTCTGGCTTCCTCCCACAGTCCAAAAATGTGCTGAGGTTAATTGAATATTCTAAATTGCCCTTAAGTGTTAAGGTGAGGGTGATTGTTTGTCTCTATATGTAGCCCTGAGATAGACTGGTGACCTGTCAGCTGGGATACACTCCAGCTCCCCACCCCCCCACCCCCCACTCTCTTACAGGTTCATTAACATAAAAACTGGCTCTTGGTATCTTAGACATCATTATTTTGGCTCACCTGGAAGTAAAAGAAGGCCTGCCCAAACCAGTAGTGCATGATGGTGGTCTGGGCTGCATCATAGTGGAGTTTCTTCCAGATGAACTGAGCCATGAGTGTCTGGATCAACAGGCAGCAGCAGAGGACTGGCAGGTTGTGAGCACGAAACAGCAGCGAAACCAACAAAACCAAGCCGCTGTAAATCTCCCATAATCCCCTGCTCTTCAGTTTGGCATCTGCTGTGATGATCTGGGATCGCAACAGGTCCTTGGTGCCAGTGAAGAGGATGCCCAAGACAAAGACATAAACAAAGCGTGCCTCCACTGTTCCCCTAAAAGAGAAAGATTACAGGACTGTCAGTGTTTCACCTTTGCAGTGAGCCTGTATTGATTTTTCCTGCAAAACTTTCAGGTCAATATTCAAGTAATTGTGGTACCTGAGTCTGGATGTGGATTCTGGCAGTCTTGCTGTACTTATTCATGTGTTTAACAATTAAAATATCCAGATATAGGAAAATTATTTAACCTGGGCTTTATATAATACATGATAAAAGAAAAATACTTTATCAAACTACTAAACAGAAACCAAATAATCCTAATAAATCAAATGCAACCAAGCACAAAGCTTTAACAAACATCTTTGTAAAGAGTACAGAAAATATATAAAATATAGAAAAACTGTCAGAAATGCAAATATGACAGCAGTAAGAGAAGCACATTTTGAAAATGTGATGAAAAAGCTCAAAACAGGATAAAATAACCAAACAAAGCCTGATGTTGAGGCACAGAGTAACACACATGGCACATTTCAGCAAGACCTTTTGTTATAAAAGGTTTTCAAAGTTCACTACCTTAATTAATTTCATAGCCCTGCTTCTTGTTAGACGGGATTTCTTATATTTCTGTGACTCATAACCCTTCCTTCATTCGGTATGCAGTGTGTCAATGTAACATTAATAATTAAAGCTATGAGACTGGAACACAGAACGAATCGCCGCAGGAAAACAGACTTTCTCACACCCATCACTTTGTCTGTCACGGTTTTCTGCATCACTATAACTTTGAGAAATGTGGCATTAACATATTTTTTCAGTACGTTTTAAGGATGGTTGACATTTTACCACAAGTCTCCTTCTTGAATGATGTAAAGGTTGTAAGAAATGAGTACAACAACAGTAGCAGTGAACCAATCCAGACACACCTGAGACTTGTTGGGGATTTTACGACAGCTGATTTGCAATTCCTTAAACAGTTTACAGGCATAATTTTAGTCCTTCATCTGTCATTAATGGCAATGGAAGGTCCCAACTCTCAGATTAATTAAATAAGTATCCACAGTTCTATGACTTCTACTGTAGCAGGTCTGCTTTTCCTTCTGGATATCACGCCCCACTGTTCATTGTAGGGATGTACTGCTGCATTAAACACACCAGCATTACACCAATGCTGGTCAAAACATGCAGCCTTTCATTCTTTCCTAACATAACATCATTACTTCCATCTGTCTAACTCGGTTTATTTGCTGTCCCTCATGAGCATCCACAGCTAGGTGTTATCCATCTCCCTCACTGTCTTCTCCTTTCACTCTGGTTCCTCTCTGATGGACTGATCAACTATCCTGGGACGTCTTTTCTGCTTTTCGGTTCTGCATCCTTGTCCTCCAGGATATTCACCCTTTCATCTCGCTTCTCTCCCTTGTCTTCACATTGCTCTTGTTTCTTTTTTCTCTTGTGTGTTTGTTTCCCTTTTCTGCTACTGTTCCTGTTTTTTTTTTCTGTCAAGAGCTTTCCTATCTGAATCAACTGGCTTAGAAAAGAAGGTGCCACATTGTCTGCTTTACATTGTTAAGGAAAAACCGACTAGATATTAGTATATTTTATGGCTGGGACTTTAAATTTCTATTAATTATTTCCGATGAATAAGTCTTGATAAGTTCACAGGATCGCAATCATGATCGTCAGCAGGCAGCTGACGTATCGTTCACTTGTTGTCATAGTTACTGTGATGCCGTGCTGCTATCTCACAACGATGCAGAAATCTTTAACAAATCCGTGGATCCAGACAATAAGCCGCATCACTGCCAAAATCTAATCACTTGGTCCTTGTGTCATTTTTGACCTTCCCTGAAAATCCAAATCCTTTAGTCCGTTGTTGAGTAATGTTGCTAACAGACAAACAGACGGACAAACGTATGCCGATTGTCACATAACTCCACGGCGTTCCTTGGTGGAGAAATAATGCGTAAAAAAAAAAAAAAAATAACGCATTTAATTGCACCTCTCTCAGTCCCCTAATTTCTGGCACACCGGTAACTCTGATGAACACTTCAGCCCAGTGGGTGGCGGTAATGAACCTAAAGTCTATTTTCCAGCCATGAAGAAGATGCACAGGATGCACCGAATGAATCAGCGCACAAGAAAGTTTGGTGAACAGTGACGGAAGACAAGACCGCATTGAGCTTGTCGGGTGGAAAGTTTTCTTTTAAAAATCTTCCCAATGGCAGCTTGGATAAAAGTGTTGTTGTTTGCAAATTGTACAACAAAGAGTTTACTTATCACTGCAGCAGTTAAAGCCGACGGTATCATCTCAATGTAAAACATGTTGCTCGGACACCACAGCTAAAGCTACATGTCCACTGAGACATTTTTTTCTGGCATGGAAATGCACTGCATCTAAATATGGTCTCCTTGGGGGGTGCACACTAGTGGGTCACTAGGCGGTCACATGACAGCCCTTCAAACCAACATGGTGACTGGGTTGCAAACTTTCTCTTTTATTACAAAAACAGTTCATAAAAAAGTATTTCTGAAAGCATTTGAGGTGAAAAATGAGCTGAATCTGTCCTCTTTTAGTTCAACAATGCCTAGTTTAGACGTTTAACGAAAGTTCCGTGAGGCGTTGGACCTTCGCTCCCCACGCCAACTTTGCATAAATGAAACTACTTCATGTAAATGATTACCTTAACAAGGTACAATGGACACGTACCTTTAGCTACGACAGTCCTGGTACGGGCAAACGGTTTAGCAGCCCACAATAGACCACTTTTCAAGACAATGAAAGTGCTTGAGTTTAAAAACTCTTAAAATGTTGAATATAATCGCTAAAGTTGCACTTTGAGTTTGTAGCAATCTGTGAATGTAGTACACAGATGAAAAATGCACAGATAAATACAAATGAAACATTTTTGTTTTTTAAGTTCACATATGTGTCTATTCATTGATTCAGTCATCAATCAAAATGTATTTGAATTGAAAAATTTTGCTTACTGTCTCAAATGTTGCTGTTTGACAAAAATATGATTAATCATGATTCATTAATTAAAAAGTCTCTAATTAATTAGACGATTTTTTAAAATTGCAACCCATCACCAGTATATTTACATCTAAAGTTAGAGCTGGAGGAAAAACAGAACTGGATGCTCCACTGCATTCTTGATGTTTCGGCGGTGAAACTGTTTTTTTCCCCATTGGAAGCAAACCCTACATGTGCACATTTCACGAAAATTCCTGAAAAAAGTTTACGCTGAATTACTGCCATCTAAATCAAATTATGTATTTATACTGGATCCAGTCCAAGTCATAAAATATTTAGTGCCTGCCAATACCAAGTCTTAATCCAATACCATTTCCATACCCTTCAAGTATATTAAAGTTGTTAAAGTCAATCCAATATATTTGCTTTATAACTGAATAGCTCTGCAATGCTTTAGGAAAATAAAATGCCTTTCTGCATCCAAGCTGTTCCTGTTATGTAGGTGGTCAGGAACCTTGTTGTAAATTCCCTGTCATGTAGGGTTGATGGGGTAGGTTGTACCATGGCTCAAAAAGCTCCAAACCACAGCAAAAATCTGAAATCACTACATGCATGTCAGAAAATGTATGTATTATAGATTACTGTGGAACCTGTTGTTGCTACTAATACTGTAGCTACCCCAGGAGGTGGAAAGCACAGTGCATTGTGGGAGTTCAGCTAGTTATGGGCACCATGACATAGGCTTCAATGACGCTTAATGTCCGCTGAGCAGCGCTGACACATTTTCTGCAAAGTGACGTGCTCTATTATTTTAGGACCTGTATGACAGTGGATGCAAACACATATTTGGGCTTACACTGGTGCCAATCAGTGGTAATAGCTCGGGACATCCCTATAGTGAATAATGAAAATGATGAGGTAACAAGCCATGGCAGACTGACGATGATGAGGAACATTAATGGAATCGTAATACTGCAAAGGAAAAAAAAAAAATCAAATGTCTAGTTAACATTACTAAACAGCAGGCTGTCTCGTAACATATGTCTATAATGTCCATGCAACAATAACAGTATAAATAAACTAAATAAGTTACATATACTACTTTCTTGAGTAACTAGTACTAATACAGCAGGTCCTCGGTTTACAACGTCCACGACCTACGGCTTTCGTGGTTACGTCGCCACCTCCCATAAATTTATCAAGAAAATTTTGTTCCATCATTCTGATGTACGGTGTTTGCGACATTAAAACAAATTTCACGTTGGAACTAGTTGGCGAGTGGAGCGGACGAATACGTCGTCAAGCTGCGCTATACGAGGAAGACGGCTTTGTTTACATTCACCGGTTGTACACCACATTGGATTGTGCCACATTCGCTTTCTTTGGTTTGTGTTGTTTTTTGGAAACTTTTTGCCGTTCATTATGGCTCCAAAGCGTAAGACAGACTATTCTGATGTCAGTGCTTCCTTAAAGGAATTGTTCTCTTTTTAAATTTATTGTTTATTTTTATTGTACAGTGTTTTTGTGTCAGATTATGATTTTACCACTCGGTTAGCGTAGCTGAGTGACATAGGTACTTATGTACTTATGCGAGTTCCAATTTATGGTGAAAATCACGTTACATCGCGCCGTAGGAACGGAATTCCGACGCAAGTCAAGGACCACCGTACTATAATAACTGCAGTATAGCAACTACAACCGAATAGTATTATGACAATAAAAGTAAGCAATTATCTCTTATCTATGCAATCTTCTGCTTACTATGCAATAATACTACATAATCTAAACAAAAACAAAAGTGTGGTCTTGAAACCAAAAATTAAACCAAAGGATGTGACTTTTCTCTAAGTTTGAGTAAAAGAACACTCAAGAGCTTAACTGCTTAAATGACATAAATAACAATGCAGTTATCTATGTCAGTATACATTCAGCTGCAAGCTTATTAGCTGCTCTTTGCCAGAACTCATTCAGTTTAATGTACAGTGAGGTGTTTTTATAGATAACCTCCACTCACTGACATACATATTGTGAACAACATAGTGAAAAACATCAATATAACAACACAAACCCGCAGCAACACAAATTCCAGTTGAATCAACATCCCTCTAGAACGGCTTCAACAAAACTGAACATTGTACCTTCCACGAAGGTAGAGTTTGTTTGCAGACTGTTTTATTAGACTGTACAGCTAGAGCAGTAAAATAAAAAAAAAAACTGACTGTGTTTTCAGTGTCTGTGATGTTAAAAATTTCAGACTGGGCCTCAATTTTTTAATTTATGAAAACATATTAATGATTAGAATATCAAACATGGCTTCACAACGCATTAAGGTCCCTTTTTGGTTTTCATTGATTAAAATTCTAAAAACTATCATGTATAACAAAGGTAAACGCTTTTTCCATTAAAATAATCCCTCCTGTCTTAGATCTCTTTCGGAGATCGCAGATCTATGCTTTCTCCACGCACCTCTCCCTAATCACTGCACCTCGAGCACACCAGCTCACCTACAACTCTGCTCAAATACTGCCAAAACTACTCTACGACACACAAAGACAAGTTGTAATGCTGGACTTATTCAGCTGTAGATTTTGAAGAACGGTTATCTTATGGAGACCCCCAGGGCCACATGTTCATAGGATTGGTTCCTTCAGTTTGTTACATATTAAACCCCAAAAGTCTGAATAGGTGTTTTTTGAGACTGTCATCAGCTCACTGCAGTTTCAAGGAGGAAATCAATGCCATGGTGTCGACTGCTTAATCCACTCATGATGTGTTTTCCAGCATATAAAAACCAACATATGGACATGTAAACAGCTTAATAAAACTTGATTTTGCCAGCATTAAAGTTCCTGCACACCACCGCAGGTCTTTTCCATTACCCTGAATGACCGGACCGTTAGTGGGGTTAATTTTGGCTGCAGCTGTGCCAACAATAACATGATGTGACAAAACTCTATGGACCAATAAGAATGACAACAGGGTGGGCTGTCCTGCTGTTGTAGAAAAATTGCTATGACCTTAAATAAACACTTTGCTGGGTATTAGTAAGCTTCAATCTGCTGTATCCGGGAGAGAGGCTGAATTTGTCCAGCACAGGACTGATAGTTTCCTTATGGTATGACAGTAAGCGCTAAACTCTTTTTCTATCAGCTTCTTTGGAATGGTTCGACACGGGAAACCTGTTGAGCTATGCATTTTTGACTCTATACATGTGCTAAGCTGAAAGCACAGAGTTAAAACCCAAATACAAAATAGTATTTGGTCTCTCATGTTTCAACCTGAGAATGAAATATGACTCTGACTGGTGTTTTTAATGTTTTTACTATGAGGCAGTGGCCACATATCTCTTATTCTGAGTCCTGAGCAATAGAACCAACTGAAGGACCAGAGTTCAGAAATTGATGATGCCATTAAGAGAGCATAAGCATTCCTTTCAGTGTTATCTGCTGAACTCATTGAACATGTTAGCTAATTAGTTTGTCATAGTTTTGACTCGTAGGCTCACTCTTCTTCACTGTAGGCCCACTTCCCCTCACTGTGGGCCCATCTCTCCTCACCTTTCAGTCACTTTAGGTGAGTTCTGAGTCATTCTGGACAACTTTGACTCATTCTGGCCAAATTGTGAGTAATTTTAAGTCATTTTTTGATAGAATCTGAGTCATTGTGTGAATGTTTTGGGTCATTTTGGCCAAATTATAAGTAATTTTGGAAACATTTTTAACTAATTTTGACCATTTTAGAGTCATTTTGGATAAATCTGAAGTCATTTTGAATGACGATTGTTTATAGACGATTAACATATACATGAATGGTAAGTGCCTATGGGATGTCCATCGAGTACAGTGAGCACAGTCATGAGAGAAACTCTAAACAGGCACCAAAGCCTTTTGGGGAGTTCTGTAACTTTCTGCCTGAGCTGTGAAAACATGGAAATGGTTTAAGAGGAAATAAATGACACAAAACAAACTGTGTTCCCAAGCAAGGCCCATGAGTATTCCTTTATCCATCATAGCTCCTATTTGATTTGGCTTCTTTTTGAAAGAGGTTCAGAAAAGATTGTTAGAAGTGTGTAAGCGCTGTCAGCAGGATTTAAAGATGAACAAGGCCTATAATGTATGCACTGTGGTGTACGAAAAGTACGTCTGCCTCTAAAGTCTGGAGCTACTAGAAGGGTGAGAACAACTTTCCATAAGCTCTTCGTCTTCTAAAAGGCTTACTCTACAAAAAAATCTTTTCCAGCTATCAATAATTTATATACTGAAAAAGTCCCAAATTGAAGCTTTAAAGAAAAAGTGCTTTCGCTTATGAAGGCAATTACATTTAGTCTAATTTCCATTTTAGGCATTCAGCATATGCTGTTATCTAGAGAGACTTAAATGAAAAGATTTTTCTCCCTCACATCTTGCTCTTTAATTAACTTACATTTATTAATGTTTTTTTTCAGAAATGAGGAATTAATAAATGAATAAAACAAAAAAGAGACAAACAAGAGTGTTAAGAGCTGTGGCCACAACAAGTGCTTTTATCCCAATTCATAAAGGATGCAGAGGAAATAAAGAGTGTTAAGAGGTAATGAAGCTAAAACAGGCACAGAATTTTTGAGGAGCCTGAAGAAACTGAGACTTAATTGTATTTTCTGCAAACGTGAAGATCAACACAGTCAGTACGACTACAGAGCTTCTTATATGCTTCATAATAGCAGACATTCTGAATTGCCATAAGAGGAAAAGCACACGTGGAATGAAAAACATTAAAGGTTCAGTTCCATTAAGAGTCCCAGTAAGTCTGCCAGATGCAATCCACCTGTGCTGTTATTGCTATAATTCAAATTGTCTACAGTGAAAAAGGTCTACTCATGACCAAAACGCTTGTCAGAATAATGTCAGACCTTCATTTAAAGTTGCTTCTGATAATATTTCCAAACTGCGACAGCTCCAAAGCTTTTTTACACACTTAGAAAATCTCCTGCTCAGAAGCACGACTTCTCTTCAGTCGAAGGCAATCACTCAGTAAAGGGGCATTTCTCTTTCAGCACGATGCAGTCGGAGCTGCAAAAGTACTACGGGATAATAGCTGACCCTGAAGGAGCTGAGCAAGTATTGGACATGTATTATTAATCAGCGTGTTTTATGGAAACCTGTTCCAACTGAAGAAAAGAGCAGAGTAATATGCTCCATACAGCACTATTCTTTATTATTCACAACTCCCCTAACAATATGGCAAGGATTGTATTCATTATTATTTTATGCAAAGGAAAAGCAGAAAATCCTGGCCTGGATTTGATTTGATGCGAGGACAGTGATGGGCAGGAGCTGCAGGGTTTACATGATAACTCGTGAGCACGCTGGAAAAACAGAGAAAATTACAAACTAATCTTACATGCTTCTACCAGCATTGTATGATGCGCTTAATATGCTGGTGTCTTGCAAAAACGCTTTATACAAAGCAAGCAAGATGGAAAGACTTGAGATTTAACATGAGACTTTGCTTTCCCTCCTGAAACCTGGAAATGTAACTCTGAAAGACTGAAGGACTAATCTACATCAGCCAGAAACAATAAACATCTTCCCTAACACAGAGGCTTTCAAAATTCTGAACGTTGAAAGGCATCTTGTTTGCTTTGACCTTTTTAAAAGCAGAATGCACAAGCTGTCCTCCTTGTCTGAGCAATAAAGGCTATTTGCTCTTTATGCCATTTCTCCAACTGCAGCCCCTCAAAAGTGGCTGTGGTTATTTCAAGAGTCTTCTGATTACAGTATATCACAGAGAGTCGTTTGGTTGGAGGTGAAAATGAGGCTGGTTTTCACCCATCTCCCCCTTCTTACTTAGATTAGACTGACGTTGTAGCTAAGGGGGTGGTATGTCGGCAATGATTTCCATCCAGCTCCTGAGACAAGCAGCCGGCAACAGGAAGAACAACAACAGTAAACAAGACTCCTGCAACTGCTCAAGTCCCTGTCCTCTCATCCGTTGACTTTCCTTTTCCCGATAAACAGACCAAAATGATCTCCCACATCACAGTGCAAAAGCACATGTGCGATCCAGTGTTCAACCAATGCCCTAAGAATCCAAAGAATTTAAGAACTAAATATTTTATTTATGCTATTTTCCAAACTCATGCGCAATCGTTCAATTTCAGCTTAGTGAGACAGTCTCTGCAGCTGTTTTGCAAAACTCCTCTGCTACTTCTGCTCTGCTCATTTCTGCTCTGTTCTGGTGTTTGTCTATTTCCATGAGAGATGTTAATGATGAATCATTATTCAATCAACTGGCAATAATAATGTAACTGATTAAAAATACTCTAATTGATAATGCAGAAAATGAATCAAAAGGGAGAAAATATATTTAACATTAGCTGTAGTACCTGTTTGTACCTGTATCTTACGCTTTAATAAGACAAAAGACTGCATTTTGTTTGTATTTACTACAGTAGCGACTCGAGGATGCAGTCGCTCGGACTACAAGCAGCATTGTGGGGATTTAGCTAGCAACGGGCACCATGACGAAGACTTCTATGGTATTTAATGGATTCCAGATGGAGCTCACATATTCCAGACAAGGTGGAGTCCCCTAAAACAATGTTGCTTTAATGGAGGTCAACATCACCATGCTGCTTGTTTTGAATGTCACATGACCAGTTCACTATTGCTCTGTAAGAATACTGAAAACAACTTATTACGACCACTTAAGGGTTGGTACAATGGCACACTGACTATTTTTTGTTGGCTTTCATGGTTGGTAATAAAACACAAAGGGAGAGGGAATCAGTGACCAACACGCTACAGATAACTCTTATGTCATCAATAGAGATCAAGAATTCTAAAAATATTGTCACTTTATATCAAGGGATTCATAAAAGTCCTCCAGTTGCCCTTTGACATACTGCATTTTAGACCACCAAGTCCACTGGAAACTTAGCTTTATTCCAGAACAATAAAAAGAAGAGGCCCAAGTAGTTGTGGAAATAGTGTTCAGCTGTGTCTTCCAGAGGAGTACATTTATCATAAAGAACATTGCTAAGAGTGCATTCTCTTACTTTTGGTATTATTTGTTGAGACTACTTGAGGATGTGACAACTACACTTGGAAGGATAACAGAAATCGTAAGTCTTTCCAGAGAGAGTCACTATAAGATTAATAAGGCAGGATGAGGCATGAAACATTCATTAAAGCGGATACAGTAATAATGTGACCTGAAAACAAATTCAACTTTCATTTATTTTATTTTATTTTGATTATTAATGACTTTTCTGAGTTCTCTCTACTTCTAGCCATGGTTGTGTTGTTTCCAGAGAGGTGAGGGATTTTGCAGTGAAAAATGAGCCTACCGTGAGGAAAATGTGACAGGACCAAAAAATGTTCAGAAACTACATGGAGTTCTATGAGATAAGAACAGTTAAAGACCCTAGTTTTGGTTAAAATACACTTTTTAAAAAAAATAACATTAACAACATTTTAGAAGACTAAATTCTTGTTGCCTGATAAGGAGCAGAGAACATTTGTCTTTGATCCCAGGGCATCTATTTCTGACATTTAGGGGATTTTATAGGTCTATCAAACAACTCTGTGGCTTGAAAAATGATGCTAAAAGGAGTGCATTATAGTGTAACGCCAAGGGGTCCTGACAAAACAGCACTGTGTGATGAGTTGGAAGTGAAACCCGGCTCCAGAAAATCACTCAGTGTTTCCTTTACAAGAGAAATTAAGTAGTCCGCTGCTCTGTAACAAACTAGGAACTGAGACTTATAGATCGTCATCATTTTGTGAAATTACCAACAGCAGCAGCATCAAGCAAGTTGCACTATGGGATTACTAAAGAAAGCAGTGACATGAATATATCCCTGTATTTTCATGCTACAATTAAAGCTGAGCAATATTTGAATCAAGAGAACTTCCGTGGAGTTCATTTATGTTTCCATGCCACTGCCAATCAAATGTGATCAAACCCACACAGCCCTGAAGAAGCATTAAAACTGTACATTAAACTTGTCATAAATAACGCCAGCAGAAGGTTTTTATCATACTTAAACTTTGATTGTTCTCTATTTAGTCATGAATATTTAAAGTTATGGAGAAAATTTTCAGATTTTTACAGATTTTAAAACCTCTGGGATTCTTCCACATTACTTGATGAGGAGGGGTGTCCAATCCAATCCATCTCATCTTATTTGCTGCGTTTTGTAATGTTAATAGCAGCAATGGTGAACAGAAAATAGTAGCTTGTCAAGCTGCAGAACTCCCTACATTTCATGTTACCTTGGAAACAAGCACTGGTGCTCCAGCAAGTGACTAAGAAAAGGTAAGACTGTGTCCAATCCCCTTAACATGTTTGGTATATCCCCTTCATCAATCACCTGCATCAGGCTAACACTTACAGTAAATCAGCCAAAACAAGTAATTCACTGCCAGAGGAAAGCTCTGGAGCAGACGCCTGAGAATGAGCAGGGTCGGCCCACTTTGTCTGAGCCCTGGTCTTTCTGTGGGATAAAGCTGAGCATGTCGAAGTGGCAACTATTAAAATGCCACTGGGACTAATGTGGAGGGCTTTAAAACAATGGTTACAGACAAAACATCTAATTACACAACAAGCCATCGGATCAATACCTGCTTTGCTGGCAGCGTGTGGTGATGTCTTTTTTTTACTCCAGCTTTATGTTACATTTTAAATCACCTTTTTTTTTGCTGAAACAGGAACATCATTTAGAAGGACAGAGTACGGCAGGAGTGTCTTTATGTATGATGTTCAGTCAGTCAGTGGAGGATAATAATTTGTTAAATGTTGCCGTTGATATACTGTAGTGACACAGAACTGACTTTGAAACAGGGTCATAAAATAGTTTACCTCTTGGGTAATAAAACCGAAAACTGAATTTTGTTTGTGTGTCTGTGTGTGTGAGGCAGGAGTTCACAGGTGTTTTGAGATGAGTTTGAATACATTTCCATTTTTAAGTGGGATCGGTATGCATGAATATTTTTAAATTGGGAAACTGCACAACAACTGCCTTTCTAGACCAGGCAGCACATGATAAAATGGGTCAGGTGTGAAGCACAGACACACACAACCACAAACACTGTAAATGCTTCTTGCGGCTAAATGTTTGGTGGGAAATGTGCCATAAATGCAGAGGACAAGGAGATAAACTTTGGATATGATGTATACAGGCTTGGACAGGTTTGGCCCTCAGCCGGCTGCTTTGATGTTGAGCTACTTCCTACAGGAGATCAGTTTCATCTTTCATTTTTACTTGACTGGATCCTACTTTAAAGATTCCTTTAAGTTGCACCTCTCAATATCCAGTTAAATACAACAAACGCAAAGTAAGTAGCTGCCTGTCGCTGACCCTCAGTTGTCTATTTTTAGGTTCTTTTCTGATGATGCCATAAGGTAGGGTGTGTCCGGGAGCGAGAGGAAACAGAACGAAAAAGACAGATTCAATCCAAACAACTCTTTGAGATCCTTTAAAGTCAGCAGTGTTGGCTGTTTTCAACCCTATTAGCCATTCTGAAAGATGCAACAGCGCAATTAGGGATTCGGGAAAGGGAAGGCGGAGGGAAGCGGGGGGAGATGTCAGGGGGTTTTACTCTGATAAAACACACCGAAAGAGGAAACCAAGAAGACCACACTTTAAAAAGGGTCATTATACAAAGTTGTTCCCTTTCACAGCTACATTACAAGGAAAAACATAGCTGTGAAAGCATTTCTGTCTTTTTTAATTTCAGAGAGAAACTGTTCTGATACTGTGTCTAAAACTAACAGAAATTTGACTAGATGGTTGTTCAAAAACACCAAAACAAACAAATAAGACCCAGGGGAAATCATTTGACTCCTACAAGACAACCATTGGAAATGTAGTACAAATAAACAGCACTACTTTAGTATAATTGCAAAAATATAGCTTCTCCTTACCAGGCGATCAAATTACAGCACCTGAGATAGACAGCGTGTTATTACCATAAATCCCAAGACTAAAGTTTGTCTCTGGAAGGAGCTTAGGCCAAGAATGTGAACTAAATCGAAAATAAACCCTCGAGGTGGAGAACTGTAAAGATCAATGTGCTGAGGTCTGAAGAAAAAGCTGAAGGACTGGGTCAACTGTCAACCCCATCAATCACAAAGTTCATCAAAAGGAGCCCGAGTCCCTACATGGCTTCAGTCAGGTGTCTTTTTGCGGGTAAGGGTGAGAGGTTGAGCTTTTAATTAGGCGAGCAGGTAGGACAGACTGCCAAGGAGAACAGGAAAGGTTAAGGAAGGCCAGGTTCTGGTGCAGGATGAAGGGAGGTCAGGAAAACTAGACAGGAGACCCGTGTGCAGTCCTGAACACTCATTATTTCCTGACAGGGGTTAGTAGCAGATACCTCTGTGCCAAGCTCTAGTCTGCAGAATGAAAAATTACAACACTTAGGTTCTGCAAGATTCTCAATTTTTTTTTTTGTTTTTGTCGATGCTAACAACAAGTATTATATACAGGCCCTGCTAAAGTATTAGACACAAAGTACAGAGGCATCAGTCTGCTAGAATGATAATGTGTTTTCAGCCACACATTATCATGATACTTCATTATTCAGGCTGAGTTCAAGGATGCACAGAATATCCTAAATGCACAGAACACTGAAGGGTTGGCACCGGATGAACTGCTTTATCATCGCCTGTGTAAAATGAACATGATTATGCACTTAGTATTCTTGGTTAAGATTTGAGGGTCTAGGAGGGAAGATTCTTACCCTTGGGGACACACCAGAAGGGTTTAAATGCATCTGCAGGTTAAAGAAATCCAAACTCTTCTCAAGATTTATCTTTTAATGATGGCAAAGGGAAATTGAGGACCATTTTAAGAAATGAGATAAGAAACAGAGAAAACCCGGAAAATCACCGTCCTTATTAAGGAGCTGCAGTCGGTGGCAAAATTCCTTTATGTTGAAGCTTTGCATCCATTTCGATTTCAATACAAATGCTTTGACTTCTGAGTTCTCACTGTCGTTACCTCAGCTGTGCAATTTGATGGAATCACAATATGGAAATTAGTTAGATCCAGCTGGCTGACTTGTCAACAAATATGACCCCCTTGTCAAGCAAACAATGCTGCTGTAAGGACTTTATTTTTCACTGATACTACAAATAGCTCTTATTGCATGACTTGTAGAAGGACGGCTAGTTGGCCCCTGAACTTTTGGGATTGATAGATTTCTTCAGAATGTGGTTATACCAAAGAAATGCAGTGCATTTAAGTCTCTGGATTACTGATCAGAAGGTCAGAGGTTCAATCCCCGATGTGGCCACTGTTGGGCCCTTGAGCAAGGCCCTTAACCCTTCCTGCTCCAGGGGCGCTGTACCGTGGCTGACCCGTCGCTCTGACTCCCCCCAGTTGGGAGATATGCGAAAATCAGAATTTCCCCTCGTGGGATTAATAAGGGATAATAAAATTACATTTATACCTACTCAGATCGAGTCACACTGGAAGCCTGCCCACCTCCAGATCATCTACTATTAATGTGTTCTACATTTACTCACATTTTCATGAACACAGGCTTTCTCCAATTCAGATAAATTACCAATTTATGATTAAATATACAGTGCTATGAAAAAGTATTTTTGCCAGAAATCTTCTATTTTTGCATATTTGACACATGTAAATGTTTCAGATGATCAAACCAATTTTAATGTAAGACAAAGTTAACTCAAGAAAACACAAAATGCATTTAAGGTGATGATTTTTATAATTAAAGGGAAAATACTGTCTAGCATCATCTGGACCTCTGTGAAGAAGTGATTGCCTCTATAGTTACCAATCTACCAAATGACCAAATTAATTTGGTAATTGGGCTCAATCTCACACTCGTCTATGATTACTGCCAGACTTGTTTGATTCTAAACATCACTAAATAGAACCTGTCTGGCATTGCGAAGTCGCTAAAGGGTCTCAAAAAGCAGTACATGATGCCACGTTCTAAAGAGATTCAAGAACAGATGCAAAACAAAGTTGTTGATATTTATCAGTCTAGAGAGTTACAAAGCCATTGCTGAGGCTCTGCAACGACCCACAGTGAGAGACATTATCCACAAATGGAGCAAACATGGAACAGTGGTGAACCTTCCCAGGAGTGGTTGGCCTACCAAAATTTCTCTAAGAGCACTTCAATATCCAGTCCAGGAGGTCACAAAAGAACCCAGGCAAACATTACAAGAACTGTAGACCTCACTGGCCTCTTAAGGTCCATCTACGAGAGACACTGGGCGAAAAAGGCATCCATGGGAGAGTTGCAAGGAGCAAACTACTACTGACCAAAAAGAACATAAAAATTTGTCCGACATTTACAAGAAAATATCTAGATGAGCCCCAAGATTTTTGGGATAGCATCCTGTGGACTGATGAATCAAAGATGGAACTTTATGGAAGACATGGGCCTGTTACATCTGACGTAAAGCTAATACTGCAGTCCACAAGAAGAACATGATAAAACAGTGAAACACGGTGGTGGTAGTGTGATGGTTTGAGGACCTGGACGACTTGTCATTTTTGATGGAGCCATGAATTCTGTTCTATCAGAAAATCCTCCTGGAAAACATCTACCATCAGTTCAGGACCTGAAGCTCAAGTCCATAGGTTTGTGCAGTAAGACAATGACCCAAAGCACATAAGCAAGTCCAACTCTGAGTGGCTCAGAAAGAACTAAACTAAGGTTTTAGAGTGGCCGAGTCAAAGTCCGGACTTAAACCTAATTAAGATGCTGTGGCAAGACCTTAAAAGGGCAGTTCATGCTCAAAAACCATCTAATGTGGCTGAATTAAAACTGTTCTGCCAAGAAGGATGGGTCAAAATTCCTTCATGACGATGTAAAAGACTGATCACAAGCTGGAACAAACATTTAACTGCAGTTGTTGCTGTCAAGGGTAGCCCAACCAGTTATTAGGTTTGGGGGGGCAATTATTTTTTCACAGGGGTGATATAGGTTTCAATAAATCTTTCAATAGATCAAAATTTAAAAACTGCATTTTGTGTTTTGTGGGTTATCTCTGTAAAATATTAATACATCTAAATATTAGTTTAAAGATCTGGAACATTTAAGTGTGAGAAATATACAAAAATAGAAGAATTCTGCAGTGGGGCAAATAGTTTTTCACAGTACTGCATAAGCAGATGAATTAGTGCTATACCCAGGGTACAAATGAAGTCGGTGGTATTGCCAGTAGTTTTGCAAGTATTCGATCATAAATACACCATGAACAGGCCAGGTAAGGGGATTACAATTCATCCTGTGGGAAACATTAAAGTTACATGGGGATACCATCTGAGTACAGCTGGAGGACTAATTCATGAGAAAGAGTCTTGGTGTGGAGACATGCACAGTGCACTGAAAATATACATGTATAAAAAGACAGAAAGAGGCTACATCACCACATTTACAAAGTGTCCTGTTCAAAGTCAATATAGATGAACAGAAGATTATTACCTTCAAATGACACCTGCTCAAAAAGTAGATTATAGTACAGACAGGCGGTGAACATATACAGTTGTAAAGAAAAGTGTACATACACTTAGACAATGAATATCATGACAATCTTGAGTTTTGATGACTTTGATTTTCTATGCTGGAATCATTAAAACACACAATGGGAGAGTCTAAGGAGCTCAACACAGATCCAAAGATGCAAATCATTGACTTCAACAAGTCAGGAAAGTCACTTGGAGCCATTTCAAAGTAGCAATAGATTCCAAAACCAACTGTGTATGAGTATGAAGTGCCTCATGCAGTTGTGTCACTGCCACGATCAGGAAGCAAACAGCAAACAGTTTCCACAGTGTTTTACATCAATATGAGCTGAGAGGCTACAGTGAAGATGGAGGTCCTTCTTCAAATATCAGCACCTTAAGGCTTGACTGCTGATCACGTGAACAAAGAAAAAGCCTTAGGAAAGTTCTGAGGTCAGATGGAACAAAAATTTTGCTATTTGGCAACAATGACCAGAAAAATGTTTGTAGGACAGAAGAAGAGATTTCTAATCCCAAGAACACCAGACCTGGCATCAAACATGGTGGTGGCAGTATTATGCTCTGGGGCTGTTTTGCTGTCAGTGGAACTGGTGCTTTACACAAAGCAAACTGAATAATATTAAGGAGGTTTACCTCCACATTCTTCAGGAAAACACCAGCCAGTAGGTTGGACGGACAAGACAATTACCCCAAACACACATCAAAAGTAGCAAAGAAATGGCTGAATCAAACTAGAATTAAGGTTTTAGACTAGTCTCCCCAAAGTCCTGACCTAAACCCCATTGGGAATTTATGGACTGTAAGTTCGTGTCAGAAAAAAAAAGCACAGATTCTGAGGAGTGGTCAAAGATACAACCAGAAGCTTGAGGACGGCTCCCAAAAGAGCCTGATTGAGGTAAAAATAACCAAAGGACATTTAACTAAATGCATGATTGTTTTCGGTGAGAAAGATGCACGTCTTTTAATGATTCCATCATAGAAAATTAAGGGTTTTAGGAGTCATTGGAAATATAAGACTGCAATGATATGCATGGCTTTTCCAAGTGTGTGTAAACTTTAGTTCACAGCTGTATACGGAAACATGTAAAGCTGTCCCAATGAATTTAGAGGAGGACACGACCACAAAGACCACGTAAAGACACACAAATAGAAATGGATGCAAACATCCAGCCTGTTATCAATGCAACATGTTGCAGGTTTAGGTGAAACCGTAAAATGTGGCTGCACTCTGTCATTTTTGTGCTAGCAGCTCTTCACTCAAGCAATGTGTCCAACTAGCATTGTGGAAGACTCCTGTGACAGATAATGAGTGCAAGGCTTGAGTGCAGGTGGGCAGGTATGTAGTTAGAAGACCATTAAATCATTTTCAGAGCATCACTGTGATCGTACAGGCTTTTTACAGGCCTGTGACTGCTACAGATAACAGATATTTTTCTTTTTATTAGCAGAGCATCTAATTTATCGATTGCTGTTGGGAAGTAAAGAGACTTTTCAATAACATAACAAAAATGCCTCTGGAATAAATTACGCACTCAAACTTCAATGTCTGCACCAGATTTCATGGCAATCCATCCAACAGTTGAGACACTTTACTCAAAAACCACAAAAGCAAACGCTCCTTCGAGTGTTGTGTTTTGCACATTTGGGACGTTTTACTGCTCAAAAAGCAGAACTAGAAAAGCACTCAGAGAGCGCAGTACTCCTCCAAGGCTGTTCAGTTGACGTATCATTTCTGACAGATGAAATCTTTCATAACCTTGCGCTGAGCACAAACATGTGTTTTGCATGTGCGTGTTATGTATGAATACCAAATTGCATGTAAATTACTCTTATAAAAGTTTGTTGATCAGTTCATCAGTTTTGGCAAACCTTTGTTTTGCTATTGTTAAAATAAGCGTTCCTTCCATGCTTTTATTTTGAAGACGTATTTTTAATGTTGCGGGCTTTTATTTTGTCACCATTCCAGCAGCACAGTAAGTGATTCTCTAAGATGCTGCCAAAAAGTCAGAAAATTAAAATAAAGATGAAAGAAGATGGTTCCACGCTGTTGCTGTCTAGCAAAGGATGTGTCTAAACTTAAAAGCAGCTGGAATGGAGACAAGCTCTTACTGTGAAGAAATGAGTGAAGGACAGAAAGGTGAATTTGTGTTCAAAATAAGGCTGATGGCTGAACGTAACGTGTCTGGCTGGGGTTTGCTACATACGTGACTTAAATATGTAGCGGGCGGCAGGAATTGATGGGACTCAGAAACACCCCACAGTTTAATCATTTGTTCCTTGTATTATTTCCAACTGATAAATCACAGTCAATTTGTAGTAGGATCGCAATCATTTGATCGTCAGCGGGTAACTGACACAGTGTTCACATCATGTCCAAAGTTGTTTAAATCAATCCAACTGGACTTTAAGAACTTTCTTAAAGTCCAGTTGGATTGATTTAAACAACTTTGGATAACCATGACCTGGATGAATGAGAAACTACACAGACATCTGTTCATATCATGGTTACAGTGACACTGTGCCGGCTGCTATATCTCCCAATGGGAAATCTTTAACAAAGCTGTAGATCCAGACTATAAGCCGCATCACTGCCAAAATCTAATCACTTGGTCCTTGTGTCATTTCTGACCTTCTCTGAAAATTTCACCCAAATCTGTTGCTCCGTTTTTCAGTAATGTTTCACACAGACAGACAGACAGACAGATTCACAGACAAACGTATGCCGATGGTGGCTTGCCCGTTCCTTGGCGGAGTAATAAAAATGAGAAATGCAGGGTTCTGTATTCCAGTCATGAAAGCTTAAAAATAGTTAATTTTCAATCCAAATGAAAAGCAAATTTGCAAAACTTAGTACAAAAATGATTCTAATATCCTGCATGGTTTTATGTTTTCTCTATACTTAGTACTGTGATTAGCTGGCTTACTGCTCTATGTTGTGAAAATAGTTTCATCAGTTACAGAGGACCAGAGGGGTGGGTGGGGATATGGCTGTGTACTGGAGGAGAGAAGACCTGTCGATACTACCGCAATTCATACTGACTGCCGATTTAAATCAACAGTCATAGATTGCTTGACGCCTCTTCCAATGCAATTAATTTAATTTAAGACACTGGAAGACTTTTTTAGCGCTTGAAGGGACAGTGGGTCAGGGTAATTTACTGCAGGTAGATGTAAAGCAAAAAAAGTCCAGCAGTCCATTGTCCCAGTTAATGATGTGTCCTGAGTGTTTGTCTTCTCAGATGTAACATGCAGCATTCCATCCTGCACGCTCATCCACATGACAATCTAAACTGTGTGCATTAAATCATGCAACTATCAGGGGACTGCAGTTTGCCAACTGTTACACTGAAAGAAATTATAGCACCATGGTTTACAAAAACTTACTTGGACGTAGTTCGGCTGGAGTGTTGCCAGGGAAACAAGACACTGCCGACAGCTGCCCGATAGCTGTAGACACCCAAAAGTCCGAGGGCGAGGGCAACCTTGGAGACCCATGAGCAACGTCTTTGAACCAGGAGGTAGATAAGAACCAAACAGAAAGCTGACAGCAGGGAGAGGACCATCTTGTGTTCAGAGCTAGAAAGAGACAAACAGTTATGGGGTGAAACAACACACCCTGCACTCTAATTCGAAGAGGTTCTTTCCAAATTTTGAACTGAAATTCATTCATATTTAACATGTTTGTGTAAAGCAATTTCTCATTTCGCTTTACTTAGACCTAAATATAGCATGCGCAAAAACATATTCAGTTTAATCAATTAAAAAGAAAGCTTAAATGCTAAAGTTGAGTATTTACTAAAAAACAGAGATTTTCAGAAGAGATGAAACACTGTCAGTCATATCCTCCAGCATCAGTTTAAATTTTAAAAAGGCACAGATCTTCAATTGTTCACTGGATTTAAGGCAATACAGTCTGAAATTACGCCACACTGAACACAGACAGGAAATAATAAGACCTCAAAGGACATATCAAAGTTGAATAGAAGATGTGCATTTAGCCACTGGCTGGATCAGACAGCAGTGGAAGTTGGGTATTTTGAGACAAGACGAGGCGTAGCGCAACCTAGATCTCATTATCCAAGCAACAGGCAGTGCAGGTAAGAAGAAAGGGCAACATCGGACAGGGAAAAGGTCAGAATTCACATCTCCATTCCACAATGTGATGCATGTTAAAGAACAAACCATAATCCCCTAGCCCCGTGCTGTTGTCAGAATATTAATGTCTCTGAACCAGTCACAGTCTTACTGAGAAATCATGGTTTTCCTACAGTCTGAGCAATCACAGAAGGCTATTTTCCCTTCTTGAATCCAAGAAAAAAAAAATGCTAAGTGGATGGTCTTGTCAGCTTGTCAGGCAGAAAAACACATTAAAATGTTTTCAATGTCACAAGAAAAGCCTTTTGTTTACCCTCTATACCTTCTTTTAAATGACTGCAAAGACCAAATCATTGTTTAGTGCAATTTCCCTGTATATATACATTTCACTCAACCACTTTCATTATGTCTAGTACAGTGGGCGACATCCTATATTTCCCATAGCTTTCAATCTTCCCGAGAGAACAGCAATGAACTTGTCGTATTGATCTGTTACTCTTCTGTGTAGGCGTGGAGACAAATGAAGACGGAAAATCTTGTCGCCGCATTATATTCCAGTCTACTGAGTGTATTGTCTTTGCATCTCTGCCTTTTTGTAATGAATTCATCCCCATGTGACTTGTCAACTTCTGCATTTAAACAGTGAAAGAAGCCTGTTTGCTTTAATTCTGCTGGATTTGCACTAAAACCTTGAGTTTGCCACATATTTTACTTGTCTCTCGCCCTCGTGTGTAGCTGTGTTGAAAATGAGTTCTTGTTATATCCTGTCACCTTCATGTTGCCACATATCCACATAAAAAAAAAGACAAATATACTATACACTATACCACAAGACTAATAGTCCTCCGCTCTGCTGGCAGCCTCGTGTTCATTACAACTCCACATTACATATCGGTTGTCAGAACAAACATCCTACTGTTGTTGTGGAGCCTTAGCAGCAGTGAGGGTAAAACTGTAAAGTTTGTCTCGAGCTGAAAGGAATCCAGTCAGTGCACTCGGAGGAATTTCTGTTTGCATTTAACAGATTTCAGATACACTTCTGAACTTCAGGATCATCACTTTATGCATCCAGCTCTGTTGTGTTGACTAATAGAAGGCTACAGCAACAGACCCACCAGTCCATCTTTTAGCTATTCACAGAGTTGTGTCTCTCTCTCGAGGAACAGCTTAGCAATCATAACACTGCCAAGATAATTCTGAATCAACTGAGTAGCTGTTGCTGTTAACACTCACTCCTCGCTTTGTTGCCTTGTAAAACAATCCCTGCTCACAAGCCAACAGAGAAGACTAGCTGGGGAGCATCAGTGGCTTCACTGAGTTAAAGAAATTAATATGTATGATTTAACAATGGAATAGATGACTGTGTGAGATGAAAGGCTTCACTTCTAACCACTGAACCCTGCAGTTTCCCGCAACTATCTGGAGTTTTATAGCATCTTTTACCTCAGTGTTTTGGTTTTACATCTACAATTTCAATGCTTGGATTACAGACATCTGATGTCAGTCAAAAAGCTGTCAAAAAAGTGTCTACCATGTTAAGCATTTAGCAGCTAAAGAGCCAGATAATTTGCTTTGGAGTTGATAGAGACCAAAACTGAGCAGAAATAATGAGAATGTTGGACTTAGATAGATTAAATCATCAGAAACATGACTCCAAATGCATTTCAAGGTTGCTCCATGTCTGCAAGATGTGTAAATCCAAATTAACTTGCTAATGCATTTGCCACATCAGCTTTAGAAGGTGATAATCTGTCAGAGACGGCATTTACAGCTCACTACATTGCCTTTTGACTCATAGTGAATTTCAGTCTGGCCAAAAACTTTTGTCAGGCTGAAAATGAAATAAACAAGTGACAAAAGACTGTAAGACACTGTGTTAAAGACAGATTTAAACTTTCTATATTTTATTTTTTTTAAATGTTGCTGTTGTTTTCTTAGCTACGTCTTAACCACTGAGGCTGTTTGTGTCAGATCACTGTCTTGTTGGAAGGCCCAAAGCTGCCCAAGGACAAGAAGTTTTTCTGCCTGATGTTTTCCTCCTGAATCTTGATGTCTTTCTCTTTCGTCATGATGCTATTTACTCTGACAAGGCTGTCTGGGCCACTGGCTTAAAAACACCCACAAGGCATTACATTCCCACCACCATGTCTGACAGTTGGGGCGGTGTTTTTGTTGCTGAATGTTTCTCCTTTCTTTTACCAAACAAGAGGCAGGAAAAGTCAACTTCCTGTCTCCAAACAACTTCATTTTCATGTCATGCGACTACAGAACTACTGACCAAAAGCTCTCTTCTCTGTCCAGATGAACTTTGAGAAGGGGAGTCTTCCTTCAACTGTCGCCGCAGAGATCGGCCTTATTCAGTGTCTGCTGGAGCGTCTACTTTAGATGTTGGTAAGAGAACTGCTCAGATTCATCAGGAAGGTCTTGGTGATGCTCCCCCGACTCTTCTTGGCCTCTTGCACTGCCATTCTTGGCAGCACAGGGGTCAATTTTGGCTTCTGATCACCCTGTCAACGTTTTCACAGTGTGGAACTCCTTGTACTTTTAGACTCTGCTTTGCACTGTTGCCACTGGCACTTGAAAACACTTGGATCCAGCTTTTATCCAACTTGTGAGCAGCCATAAAGTGTAACTTTCTCTTAGTGATGGACCCTAATAAGTTCACTAAGTTCACTGGTTTTGGCCAGGACTTGCAGTAAACTAGGAATTGACTGGAGAACTACTGCATCTGTAGTTGTATAGTTCGCTCTAGACATTACCAGAACCATTTGGTATGATAAAGAAAATGCATTTCTCAAGCAGTTCTAACAATTCCAAGGTTATGAATACTTTTGGACATGTTATTTTTAGCCCAATTTTTTTTTAATGTACAAATGTTTAGAATTCAGCATTAACATCTCTATCATAATGGTTAATTGTCTTTTGCCACTTGTTTATGTCTTTTCCAGCCAGAAGAAACCCATTAGTAAAATAAAAATTCACTATGAATGGTAGCAGCTCCCAGCTTGCTCATAGCCTGGGGGCATCAGACTGACTGAGGGGTGAGCAGGAGGGCACTGATGGTGACACTACAATCATGTAAAGTGACTCCAAAAAAAATACTTTTCTAAATATTTTCTGTGTTTATTATATGTTTAGTTAAATCGAATTCAAGTATTTACTTAATATGAGTTTTTCTGGAGCTCTGCATGAGAAGAACTCTTATTGCATCTGTGTTTGAATGAGCTTTCTACAGAACTTTATAGACTGTGTTCAGAAAATTGGCCAACCTGTTAAGCCAATGTCCGACGTCAGGAAGATGAGCCCACTGCACCCCTGTCTGGTTGAGGGATCGCAGCAGCCTGCAGCAGACCAGAGTGAAGGGTGGCGTGGCTAACGCTAGCCACTTCTCTGAGTAAATCTCTGCTTTGGGGTGATCAGAGGCATGGCAGTCTTTGGACGGGAGAAGATGCTCTTCTTCTTCTCCAGAGCCTCTTTGCTCTCTGAAGTACTTGCGACAGACATCCTGGAAGACGCCGAGGCAGAGCGTGTTGAGCAGAAAGTACCAGGTTTGGTGCTCTTCCTCCACAAAACTGCTGGCCGCCAAGCTGAGAGTGTGGCCGATAGTGCCAGCAAGCAGCAAAACATCCAGCTCCGACAGCGACCACTCATCGCCACTGCTCCTCAGCGGAGACTATGAGGGAAGAAAAGTGTGTTAGAAAAGAAGCTATAGAGCAAACCGTGAACAAATGTCCCAAAGCTGCACAGCATGAGATACATGTTTACTTCTGACAAAAATGTGGGTATATTTCCCTTGTCTGTTCATCTCTTCCCCAGCTGGATGTCTCATGAATAAAAGAATAGATTTTCATGTTATTGTGTAGATACATTGCTGTGAAAAAATGTTTGCCTTCCTACAAATATCATTTTTTTTGCATGTCCAACTTAAATGTTTCAGATCATCAAACTAATTTTATTATATGGTTTTATTTGGTTCTTTGATTTGGCAACATCCACCAGCCCTGTTCTCCTTTGTTTGACCACTTTTGTGTTACTTCTGTCACTGAGCAATAAATTGCTTTACCAAACCAATGGCATCGGGTTGTTTTTGTTACACCCAGCTGACCCTAGTGGTTGAGTTGTAACAGAGACGCTGTGGCAAGGCCTTAGAAGGGCCATCTTATTTGGCTTAATTAAAACTATTCTGCAGAGAAGTGGGGTAGAGTTCCTCCATGGTGATGTAAAAGACTGACAACAGGCTATGATAAACATTTAACTGCACTTGTTGCTGCGAAGGGACCAACCAGTTATTTGGGTTAAGGGGGCAATTATTTTTTCAAAGAGGTTTTCAATTCTTTAATCTTAATTGAAAACTTGCATTTTGTGTTTTGTGGGTTATCTCGGTCTAATATTAAATAAATATTAGTTTGATGAGCTGGAATATTTAAGTGTGAGAAATATGCAAAAAGAGAAGACATGCAGCACTGTAGATTGGTCTCATCCCAAGAAATACATGTCACGATGTTGGAAAACATTTCAAATCTCCACCTGAGATAATTTAGTAATGATTTAGTGATCAAAAGTAACAGACTGAAGTTTTCTGCAGCTCAGATCTATCAAATTCATTTTAATTTGATGCAGCGCAGAAGAGGCTACAACAACCACACATCCCTGACTACACACTCAACCTACTTTCACCTCGCCCACCTCTGTGCTGTGGCATCATAACTCTGAGTGGGATAATTAGCTGGATCAAACTACTGCTTTGGTGATTCATACCGATGTACTTCAATATTGAAAGTCTCATCTCTTGACTCTCATTAAATGACCCGTGCACTTCATAATAACATTTGCAACCACTTATATGTGCTCTACTCATGCAGACCAAAAAGAAAACTGTGTGTACTGACGCATATGCTGTTCACATTTGAATTTTAGATACATTTTTCACACTACTGTTTCTGATGAATAGAAAGATATTTTGGGGGAAAACATAACATTATTCATGACATGGTAGTACATGATGCACAGCAGTCATTTATTGTCTTGGCAGTGCAGTGACCATGAGCTGTCATTCATAAATTGCCATCCGTCTCTTTTGGACGCTTCCATCCCATTTTTAAGATTGGTGTTTGTCCAATTGCACACTTGTATGCAAATTATTTTAGTCAGTGCAAAGCAAGTTCAAACGGAGTTCAGCCAACCTCTTAGCTCAGCAGCAATATTTCAGGCCGATGATCAACAGACATGCATCTTAGCCTGCACTCACCTCCATAACAAAGAGAAGCTGAGCTGCTACATTCAGCACCTGCAGGCTACAGTGGTGGTTTCACAGTGGGACCGAGCTGCTTCAGAACTGCTTCTCCTCTTTTAAATCTACAGGTTTTATTGTAGGCAGCTTTCAAACACATCCCTGTTGACTTTTTTACAAAAAGCTGCAACGTTAAATATTTGGTTCTGGCAGTTAAGGCCAAAAACTGAATAACAATAATAAAAAAAAATTCTCTCGACTGTGCCACATTTGCAAACTGAAAATCTTGGCTGCATATATTTTCATTCATTAACAGGATCCAGGCTGGTTTTAATGAAATTTTCGCTAATCATATTTTGTGTTTCCAAGTTTTTATGAATGTCTTCCAGATTAAAAACCTTGGATGCTACTGAATTCTGCTGCAAATGTTTCAGGTTGGAGTCACGAATTGGGTTAAATACAGGCTGTTCATTCATTCTGTGTACAAAACTCTAAGTCATCCCTGCATTACTGAGAATAGCACTGATGTCCTGTATGCCTACGACTTCTTTGTTTTTCAGATAAAACATGTCATGGCCCAAAGGGAGCTATAATATGTTTTTCTAGCTTCACTGCTCCCAGCTCTAGTCTCTCTCCTCCAGTGCTTGGCAAATTGTGAAATCGGAAAAGCAACAATTCCTAATGTTTTCCTTCACAGAGTAAGCCCTTTGCACTCCCACGGCATGTTTTCAAAGCAGATAGAATACATAATGGAAGGATTACGTAAAAAGCTGCATTTATACAGAATTATTTGCACCCATTGATACAAGTCTAATTCTTCGATCCAGTTCTTTTTCCAATTCAAAACTTTTCAGCTTTTTTCTTCTTGCAATGTGCATGCCTTAGCAGTATATAGCACATTTGTGATTTGAGTTAGTCATCAGATTTAACTGAATAGCCACAGTAAAAGTGGAAAAGAGTGACTACCTCCTCCGCTCGCTGCAAGTGGAGGAGGTAGTCACTGTTCGTTCACTGACATTCGAATGGACCAAATTATATTCCTGTCTTGCTTCAACTGTATGAAACTTGTAGGATATTAATATCTGGTGACTCGGGTCCACTCACTGTTGAGGGAGTCGAGGGAAGTTTTGGTGCCAGCAAAGAAGCAGCTCGGCTCATTATCGCTTAAAAGATGCAAACAGTAGCTGTAACGCTTTAAACAAACAAGCTTAACGAGCTCTGTAGGCTCCAGTAGGTGGATTAGTCTCAAGGTTTTGAATGAAACACAATGGACCAGATTGTGGGGTAACCTTAAATAAAACTGTAGGAGTGTGAGAAAATACACTACCAGTCAAAAGTTTGGACACACCTTCTCATTCAGTGGTTTTTATTTAATTATTTTCTACATTGCAGATTAATACTGAAGACATCAAAACTATGAAAGAAAACTAAAAAAGTGTTAATCTACAATGTAGAAAATAATCCACATAAATAAAAAGCATTGAATGAGAAGGTGTGTCCAAACTTTTCACTAGTAGCGTATATACAGTGCAATGTTTTGTATCACCTCCTGTATTGAAACATTATTGATACAGAGATGTCAAATATAATTTTTTTAAAGTCTTTCTCCAGTCATTGATTTAACCCCTAAAAACTCATCTATGTGTATCACTGCAGCTCAGCACACCAGCTCACCTACTCCACTCAAACACTGTAAAAACCCTCCATAATACAAAGTGGCAAGTTGGAATATTGAAGTAATTCAGCCGTACATGTCAGAACTGGAAACTCTAAAGAAGATTCTAAAGAAGAATGATACAGAAAGCCCCACCCTGCCAGTGGACAGGATTAGTTCTGTACATCAGTTCCAAACGAAACTCTAGACATCTGACTCCATGTTTTTGAAACTGTCATTGGTACACTACAGTTTCAAGGTGAAACTGCTTATTACACTCATCATTTGTCTTCCAGCATATGAAAAAACATCATACGAGCATGTTAGCAAGTTAAAAGACCTGTACTAGAGGGAGTCTTTAAAACATGAAGACACTTTAAACTGATTCATAAGACCAATTTGACATACAAAAATCCCTACTTAATGACTACTCATGGTGGTGCTTATTAAATAAATGAGAATAAAATGTACGGATGTTGACTAAAATGCTGGACAGCGGGGTCAAGCAAATCAGAGCTAATTAACTAAACTGACATATTATAACTGACACAATGGAAATTCATACCATTATATTTTACACCTCATCTTCTGACTTCTAATAGTAATTCCAAGTACATTTTGGATGTACTTCAAGAAACTGAAAAGGTGAAATCTGTCTAATGAGAGACGACAAACTGGCAAAAACAGAATTAATGTTGTGGGATAAATCTGAGAAAATTCCAGACAGCGGGGAAAGTAATACGACACAATCCGATCCAATATAACACGATACGATGCGATAAAATATGATTAGCCTTTATTAATGCCACAGTGGGGAAATAAGCATTTTTACAGCATCTAAAGGAAATATTGCAAAAAAAAAATTTAAATATTATTAGAAAAATAAAAATGAACAAAAGTACAGGTTCTTCCATATGCGGGTATTCAGATTATATAAATTCCTCTGGATGGGGAAAGCAACAGTATTGCGCATGTCAATGGTATGGCATGGATTCTTTCAAGAATAGAAATATTGATAGGGAAGTACTAATACTGTGAGGATTTGACACTATATTAAATTCATGCTGAAATGCAGTGAATAAACATGTAATTCCTGCTTTTTTTGGTCTTTTTAGGGATATTTTTCTTCTTCAGTTTCATAGACATTGTGATGTATCACATATGATTATCTTGTCAGTGCATCACCAAATTGCTTTATTACAATATGATTGTATAGTGAGTTTCTTCCCACATTTATTAAACAGAGCACATGAGCACGATTGACTTTCTACCCCGCTCTTCTGAACTACAAAGCAAAAACTTACAAACCCCAAAGTCGCATCATTCCTTTCACTACTTCTGAAAACTATGGAAAAGAGCCAAGATTCACTTTTCTGTGAACTTGAAAAGCATAAATGGGAGAAATGTTCTCTTTAGGATCCTCAGGGCCGACATGTACAGTCGACCATTAATCAATCAAAACATGAGCTGAAGCCAAATGTGCTGAAGAAGGATATTGCTCTGCCGCCCTGTCAAAGGCCATCTCTGCATCAGTGGATGACCCTTTTTCTCTAATATACACTGCCAGTAAAAAGTTTGGACACACCTTCTCATTTAATGGTTTTTCCTGAAGGCATCAAAACTATGAATGAACACATATGGAACTATGCAGTAAACAAAAAAGTGTAAAATAAGTCAAAACATGTTTTATATTTTAGATTCTTCAAAATAGCCACCCTTTGCTTTGTTACTGCTTTGTACACTCTTGACCTTCTCTCCATTAACTTCATAAGGTAGTCATCTGAAATGGTTTTCACTTCACAGGTGTGACTTGTCAAGGTTCATTTGTGGAATTTCTTGCCTTCTTAATGGGATTGGGACCATCAGTTGTGTTGTGCAGAAGTCAGGTTGGTCCACAGTTGACAGCCCTATTTGACAACTATTAGAATCCATATTAGGGCAAGAACCTATCAGCTAAGAGAAACGACAGTCCATCATTACTTTAGGAACTGAAGGTCAGTCAGTCTGGAAAATTGCAAAAACTTCGAATGTATCCCCAAGTGCAGTCACAAAAACCATCAAGCGCTACGATGAAACTGGCTCACAGGAAAGGAAGACCAAGAGTCTCCTCTGCTGCTGAGGAGAAGTTCATCCAAGTCACCAGCCTCAGAAATCACAAGTTAACAGCAGCTCAGATTAGAGCCCAGATAAATGCCACACAGAGTTCTAGTAGCAGACACATCTCTACATCAACTGTTCAGGGGAAACTGACCAATCAGGCCTTTATGGTCAAAAAGCTGTTAAGAAACCACTACTAAGGAAAAGCAACAAGCAGCAGAGATTAGTTTGGGCTCAGAAACACCAGGAATGGACATTAGACTAGTGGAAATCTGTGCTTTGGTCTGATGAGTTCAAATTTGAGATCTTTGGTTCCACCCGATGTGCCTTTGTGAGACCAGAAAAGGTGAACGGATGGTTTCTACATGCATGGTTCCCACCGTGCAGCATGGAGGAGGAGGTGTGATGGTGTGGAGGTGCTTTGCTGGTGACACTGTTGGGGATTTATTCCAAACTGAAGGAACAGTGAACCAGCATGGCTACCACAGCATCCTGCAGCAACATGACATCCCATCTGGTTTGGTTTAGTTAGACCATCATTTATTTCCAACAGGACAATGACCCCAAACACACCTCCAGGCTTTGGAAGGACTATCTGACCAAGAAGGAGATGATGGAGTGCTGCTTAGGTCAGATGACCTGGCCTCCACAGTCACCTGACCTAAACCCAATCCAGATGGTTCGTGATGAGATGGACCACAGAGTGAAGGCAAAAAGGACCAACAAGTGCTCAGCATCTCTGGGAACTCCTTCAAGACTGTTGGAGAACCATTTCAGGTTCTACCTCATGAAGCTCATCCAGAGAATGCCAAGAGTGTGCAAAGTGTAATCAAAGCAAAGGGTGACTATTATAAAGAATGTAAAATGTGAAACATGTTTAGACTTAATTCACACTTTTTTCTTCACTACATAATTCCATATGTGTTCATAGTTTTGATGCCTTCATTGAAAATCTACAATGTAAATAGTCATGAAAATAAAGAAAAACCATTAAATGAGAAGGTATGTCCAAATTTTTGACTGGTAGTGTATATGGTTATATTTTGCCAAAAATTATTGGAGGATCTTTGGTGCCACCTTTGCATGAGTTAATATCTTACAGTAGCTCTGCCATTTTACTCAATAAAACTTATAAATCAGTTGTGATGCCTTTGAAAGTACATCAGCCTTTACAGCGTGTTTATGATTTATCATAATCCATTGGCAAACCACTGAACCCGTCTTTCCATCATGGAGCTGTGAAACTATTTCTACTTTCCAGCGTTCTCATTTGAACAATTACCATTTTCACACAGGCAAAAAAACCCTCTTCAAACTCCTGTATTGTTTTCAGACTTACAGTAAGCTCCTTACATAAGTTATGAGAAACTCAATTAAATCATTTGTTAACGGGGTGTTAGACCTGCTTTATCACGACTGCTGTTTCACACTTCTGTCTTCCCCAATTTCTCCTTTCAAACATTCACCTCCTTTATAGAGCTACTTCTCGAAATAAAGTATACTCACCTTTAGGTCATTAAAATTCATTTAACTGGAATTCTAATCACATTTTTGTTGGAGTAGCGAGTAAGTAAGTGTGCTTAATCTTCAAGTTTTTCCATTGAGCTGAGAAACCAATCAGAATACTTCTATTAAACATTTTGGATGCCGCCCAAAATGCAGTCATTTGTCAAGCACAAACCAGGCTCAGCTCTGCACTTAGATCCAAACTGAATCCAGGGATTATAAAACAACACTGTACCTGACGATAATTTCGTACCTTTTTCCATTTTTGAAATTGGTACCACTATGTTTTACAGCACTTCTTCCTACTGCTTTTAGTAAATCCAAGTACATCTCAGTACTTTAGGAAGCTGAAAGGTGAAATATGTCCAAAGAGTTGACAAACTGGCAAAAGAAGATTTAATCTTGTTGGAAAAATCAGAAGACTTCCAGCAAATCCATTAATTTCATCTTCTAGTACTGCTGTAGTATAATATTAAACCACCTTCATTATGTAATCTCAATATCAAAATGAGTTTGTCAGTCATGACTTAGAGGACACAGAGTTCACTAATTGTATTTCCTCACACAGGTTATTAAAAAGATTCTGGCCATGGAGATGGGCCTTGACTGTAAATTCTTAATCACCATTTTTGGAACAAGATATAACACATGGCAAGATATAAGACAGCTTTTCTACGCACACAGCAGGAATAAATCCATATATTGCTTTTAAAGTAATCAATAAGAATTTAAAATTCACTCCAACACCACAAGCAAGCTGTTGTGTGGAAGTTAGTTTTTCTGAATGTGGTCCTTCTAAGAAACGTATCTGAAAGCAGGGTTTTTATACTTGAGAACAGAGCTTAACATCAATAAATACATATTTTCAAAAGCCTCTTTATTAAAGTTATAGATATTCTTAAAACAGAAAGTCAATGCAGCAGTGAATTAATGCACTTTCTGCAAGTAAACATTTCTACATACTTTTGCACAATAATTTTACATCTGAGTTTTCATCCAAATGTATTTAAGATTTAGAGTAACATCAGATTAAGAGTGTCTGAAGTACTACATGTTTTTTGACATCACATAATTCACAGCAAGCAAAAGAAAAAGCCAAATCTCTAGACATTTTCTGGTGTCAGCATCTAAAGTTTCAGGACTTGTTTCTACCTCTCGTTAATATTGTTGTAAAATGCATATCTTTGTGTTTTTTGTGTTTTGGAAATGTCACTATTCACTGACATTTAACTGATTGAGCGGATATTCAATTAAAGAAAAGTAACTACAAGTTAAACAATGAAGTAAATTGTTAGTTGCAGCCATATTTAACAGCAAATCATTTTCCTTTCATTTTGTGATGATTGTGTCATTTCAATATACATTGAATACGTATTTGGTGCAGCCACCTTTTGCGTTTTTTTAAAGTACCAGTTTACCACCAGGTATTAGATAGACTTGCACACAGTGTCTGAAGGCCAAGCGTCTCAGAGAACATGCTACAGTTCAGTTCCTTGAAAATGCTTCTCCGTGACTCAACAGTAGTCAAGCCACAACATTGTGTCTATTGTCTTTGTCCTTCTTGTAATTTGTCTAAATTCTGCTGCTGGAGGAGCCATTTCTCTTTACAGGCCTCATCATTAGCTGCCAACTGAACTATGAGCACCATCTTTTGTTGCCATTTGTCTGACATTAAAACTCAAAGAACGAGTCTTTTCAAGGACGCCTGAGTGAGGGCAGAAACATCTACTGTACTGGTTAATCCCTCCATATGCTGCAGTGTATAGATTTGGGAGTTTATTTTCTCACTCAGCCTAATGGCCCAAGTGGATTTCTTCCGACTTTTTTGCCGTATCAGCACTTTCCCAAAGTTCCCAGAAGGGAAATGAGATGTAACCTTTACAGATAATTTATAATGAGCAAAGAGGTACAGCTGCAAAGAGGAGTTACCTTTTAGGCCATTGAAACAAACACTTAAGACTGGCAGCTTCCACTTTGCACTGAATAACTGCTGCCGCTGTGTATGATTGATTACTCACATTTAGAAGAGTAATCTACATATTGCTGCCGATTATTTTAATTTATGGAGGTGAAATTCAACAGCGCAATTATGTGGGAATATAAAATAACTAACAGTTCAAGAAACAAATCTGAACTACCCAAAAGTAAAGAAAGCACTGCTACAACATCCTCCTGTATGTTACCATTGCCTTTAAGTTGTAATGAAGGCTAAATGATGGTTACCTTTGACATAAACAATTTTACTGATTATTTGATGTGTGCACTAGCAAACAATGTGGTCTTTTTACTCTTTTAAATCATAATTTAGGCTGACAAGTTGTAACAAAACATAAAACTATCTTTAAAGATTGAATAATGCAACAAAAAAGGAATTAATTCAAATAATCTGCCTTTGTAACAGTTTGCAATTGTAAACAGTTTTACTACAAAGCTTAAATAATTTTAAATAGTGTTTCTGTATAATTCTGCTAAAGGCTACAGCTCATGAAAATGTATTGATTTATTATTTTAATGGCAAATCAAATCAGATTCTCCATCTGTCCGTTGGATTAATGTGTGTTTTATTTACAGAGTTCATAAACTCAGACTGTTTTCTAACCAGATGCGTTGAGATGACTTTAATGCAGTAGTTTTTAACTGCACATCATGTGGCTCCTGCAAAGCTACAAACACTTTTTCCCCAAAAAGAAACAGATGTAAGACTATTATAAAAATCTGAGCTATTATGTTGGATCCATAAATAAAAATCTCAGAAAGTAGCAACGGTAATTTCTTTTTATGCAATTCAAGTGTGTGGGAAGCCAGTAGGGAAGCCATATAGGGGGGATACTTTATAGCTCCACAGAAGAGAGAGACTAAAATTATTTTTGCTGAAGGGTGCAGTCAGCAACTTTTATAGGAATGAACTAAGTGCTTAAAACGTGGCATCTGATTCTCTTAAAGTCTCTCTGATCATTGATTTAACCTCTGAATGCTAATTTCTGTGTGTCAAAGTTAAAGGTTTAAGTTGGGAGAAAGTAGTTTCGGATACCAGGAAATGCTGCCCAAAACACACACACACACAATAAAAACAACAAAAAAATAAAACAAGTAGGAAGTGTGCAAAACATTAGCTTGTGTTAATGCTGTGCAAATTTCAAATTGCTTCTGGTTATCTCTGAGAACCTCCTCAATCAGCTGCTACAACCGTGTTTCTGAGAGATGAATGTTTGCAATGGCTGCGTTTTCACAGGGGGATTTTGTACATCTTCCCAGAGTTCATCAGTATTCAGAACATGAGATGTGTCAGATTAAATCATATCGGTCTGCCTAATGGTAGACCAGACTGGACACCTGAACTTTAGATTCAACTGTAAAGTTTCCAGACCGGCTGCTGACACTGTGCTGCAGAAGATTCTATTGTTGCATACACTACTGTTTTTAATATATAGATACTACTGTCCAAAAGTTTGGGTTCATTCAGACAATTTCAAGCTTTTCTGCAACTAAACTGCTGAGTTAGAATTTATACAATTATTATTTTGTGTAACAAAAACTCTTTTCCCATTTCTTTTAGCCAACACCTTTAACATAATTTAACCATGACCTTTGGCTAACAATTTAAACCATGAATTTATTACATTTACCAAATTATTCCATTAGTTTATTCACTACATTTAGCTGCTCAATACTACACAGTGGCCACATTGAACACATAGTATACACCACCATTCAAAAGTTTGGGGTCACCCAGGCTATTTCATGTTTTCTATGAAAACTCACACTTTTATCCATGTGCTAACATAACTGCACAAAGGTTTTCTAATCATCAATTAGCCTTTCAACACCATTAGCTAACACAATGTAGCATTAGAACACAGGAGTGATGGTTGCTGGAAATGTTCCTCTGTACCTCTATGGAGATATTCCATTAAAAATCAGCTGTTTCCAGCTACAATAGTCATTTACCAACATTTACCATGGCATACCACCAACAATGGCTTGACTGGATTTCTGATTAATTTAATGTTATCTTCATTGAAAAAAACTCTCTTTCTTTCAAAAATAAGGACATTTCTAAGCGACCCCACATTTGCCCGGCAGTGTAAGTTACATATTTAGAAGTTTTTTCATGTTTAAAATGGCTTTGATGCGTCTCTGCACTACTTTTCCTCTATAATGTGCAGATCTACCAAGTCCCTGCTTCTTTTACTCTCACAGCAGCTCGAGGACACCAGCTCACCTACGAATGAGCTCAAACACTAAAACCACCACATACATGTAGATTGATTCTGAAGAATAATAACGATATGGAAAACGTTTGTTCTGTATGAAACCCCAGAAGCCTAATCTGTGTTTGTGAAACTGTCATCAGTACACTCCAGTTTCATGTTAAAATACTGAACTATGCGTCTTCTGGCTCACAAAAACACCATATGGATCCATGGTCAACTGATGCACTGCCTGACACACTGTCTGAAATTAAAGAGTACTTGTATTTTTTTCAAACATTAATTTACAATGCAGCAACAGTTCCATCTTTCCACTATTCCAAACTGATGCAACCATTTCTGGCAATGCAGCGGCAAAAAACTTCATTTTCTATAACACAGAGGAATGCACTATCTAACTGGAGACTCACACAGTGATTTCCACAGATTCAACTCTGGTAGACTGGAACATTGTTGATACGAGAGAACTGAGGAGTTAGAAAAAAACACATATGCTATTTAAAATGATGTATTAGGTTCATCGGTGTGTTTCATGAACGCCTTTTAAATGGATCTTGAAATCAATGAGAGCCTGTGACTTCTGGGATGTAGAGTAAAAATGCAGCACAGTAACAAAAGCAGCTTCTGCTTCTGTGCTGCATATTCCTTTTGCTTTGCTGCTGCTGGTGTTTGAGGAATACTTTGTGTGTTCCCATAGTCACACTACTGAGAAAAGGTTCTCATTCTCAAGTGTGTCAGCATTAACAATTATCATTTGTTCATGTGTAAAACATCTCCCTTCTTAATACCTCATCATTTCCCTTTTGAAACCTGCAGAATAATTCAGGGGTAATTAAGGTGGTTCTCTGCAATCTTTGATTAAAAACACGACAAGGTGAGGATACAGCCAAGCACCGTTTGATGAATATAAATGTTGCCCACAGTTTCAAATTGACTAAGAGGCACTTGCTGAAACATTTCTTTTAGGCCATTTCTTTTGGTGGAGCAAAAGGTTCTTTACATTGTCGCTTTAATATTTTGAACTATAAAGTGATCACAGCTGAACTGGTTAACAGCTAAGGTTGCACATTCTGGTTTTACATGCAGCTTACTATATGCAGGTATACGTCACTGAGGACAAACATCAGCTACCACCTGTACCTGTGCTTGGTGCTTATATTTAGGTGCTCTTACTCACCTTCCCACGAATCTTTGGCCCCAGGGGGAGTCTCCGTGTTGCTATAGAGACCAGAATACAAAACATTGCTGAGGAGAAGGCAACAGCAGCAAACACGAGACCCCAGGAGAGACTACAGAAGTAACAGGAGCTCTCAGCAGATGTGCACACCAAGACGTGCACTGAGGCAAGAAGCAGGCACAAGAGGTAGAAAGGCAGGGAGAGCAGGGACGAGAGGACTGGGAGGTCCACCGCTGCTCCACCGCTGAGGGCTTCAGGCATCGCCAGCAGTAAGACCAACAGGAGCTAAAAGGCCAGGAGCGAGGCAGAGCAAGGAGAGAGGAGGAGAGAGAAAGTTCTGACTTTGATCAACTATTTGTGCAACCGCAGAAGGCTGCATTTTTAGGTCTTAACCAATTAATGGAGATCATATTAGCAGTAAAGAGCAATTTCAAAACATAAAGCTATGAACATCCATTTATACACACTTGGAAAGACCACGTATATCATGACAGTCTTGAGTTTCCAATGACTCCAATATCTAGTAATTTTCTATGATGGAATAATTTAAACGGGCTGCACAGTGGTGTAGTGGTTAGCACTTTCACCTTGCAGCTAGAAGGTCCCTGGTTCGCATCCCGGCTTTCCCGGGATCTTTCTGCATGGAGTTTGCATGTTCTCCCTGTGCATGCGTGGGTTTTCTCCAGGTTCTCCGGCTTCCTCCCACAGTCCAAAAATATGCTGAGGTTAATTGATTATTCTAAATTGCCCGTAGGTGTGAATGTGAGAGTGATTGTTTGTCTATATATGTGGCCCTGTGACAGACTGGTGACCTGTCTAGGGTGTCCCCTGCCTTCACCTGAGTCAGCTGGGATAGACTCCAGCTGTACTGTATGCATATTCTGACCCTGCAGGGTTCAACAAGACCGATAACAAATTTATGAAAAGGTATTATTGCTTTTTGTGGCAGCGCATGCATTTCAATGACTCCATCCATTCCATGAGTTATAGGAGTCACTGGAAACTCAAGATTGTCATGGTGCACATGGTCGTTACAAGTGTTTGTAAATTTTGCTTTACAACTGTATCTTGCATGTAGAGAAGGTCAGGACATCCTTAAAGTTATGTTTAGACTTTCACTATTCGTAATTATGGCAAAACATCTTGTCAAAGCTTCTTCTTTCAGTCTTTGTTCATTAACTTCAATGTTTAGTGTGCAAGCTTACAAATGTCAACACACTTCTGAGTCAGATTAAGTTTCATTTCCATCTGCTCCTTCCAAGAACAGTACTGACCAACCAGCCACACATCTATCAGAGTATATGTGATGAATAAAATCCTTCAGTACTCACCTGAAACACAAACACCATGCCAGCGATCATAGAGTACATGTCATATTTGCCCAGTTGTTTGCTGAGAGCAGAGCTCATGGCAGCTAAGGCCTCCAGATATTGCTTCAGGACCTTTTTGCCCATGTTGGTCAGCACCTCAGAGGTGTTTCCTTCCAGGTAGAGCTTCATCCAGTTCCCATGAGCCTTTTCTGCCACTCGAAACTGCTCAAAACCTGCCTCTGGATTGGAGAGAAGCGAAAGGAGGGCGCATGTTTAATGCACTGTGGTTTGATTGTAAAGACTTTTAATTCTTACATTCTTTTTGTTGTTGTTTTGCAGACTATATCAGCTGTCACAATTATCTGAATATGTCAAAAGAAGGTGGACATTTTGATTTGTTTATGCTTTGTTTTGAATTTCATCAGTTTTCCACTGTTGTTCCATTTGTCACACAATTACACCGTTTGCTTTCTTTGATTTATCTGAACAATCAAACTTCTTTATGAAAATACACAAAGGTTCGGCCTTCTGATAAGAGAGCCAAACTTTATAATCCATCTCCCTCAGGCAGTAGTGCAATATTCCTTGTAGTATAAGATAATTAGTGGCACTGTTTTCTTGTATAATTTAATGATCTGTCAACACATTGTGACATATTAATAATCTTACAACCAAGGCGGAATGCTAAGCTACAGCTGGCTGAAGTTAGAAAAACCAGTAGAAATTAAACTTTTTTTTTTTTACTCTTAGCTTATTCAAAACCCAAACTGAACCAAGAAAAAAAGTGAAGAAAAGTCATGGCAGTCTTGAATCCTTTGTCTCTTCAGGCAGCTGTCTAGTTCCTGTCTTTCATCATACAGAAAATACAGACATTTTCTAACTGTTCGTTTCTTGATGAAAACAAGTTCAGTAATCCCATTTATGACTTCATCAATCATTCTGATGTATGTTGGATGTTTTTGCTCAAATGGGAAATCTATTCAATTTCCAGATTTTCTCTTTCCATGTTCTTGTGTCAATAAGGTTGCTTAAATTGAAAAGACAATTTGCCCATGGTGAAACTATTTAGTTCTGAGGAGAGCAATGTGCAATTCGTCATTTTGCTAACTATGGCAAGCTATGACTCATTCGCATGTTTACTCAAAGCAGATGATGTGATGTCCTTTCATTTTACTTCAAAGCTTTCGAAGCCTGTTCAAGGACAAAGCAATGTGGAGGTTTGATTTGTGGTATACTTCAGTGAGGCATACACACACTGCTAAAAACAATGTTTTGCAGTATAACACCATCTCAGCAGCATAGGCATAGAGGTGATAAATAGTCAGTGTGGGTTTGCCAGACAGAGGGCTTGGTAGAAATATTAGAACCTTAAGCCACAGGCATGAATCATACAATATCGATGGGCCTGGCCATGTTTCATCTGTCTAAATGTACAGGGATTGGTTAATGGCTCTCCAAGATGCCTGAGGTTAGAAGCACGGAAAAACACAATATGAAGATTTAAACAAAGCAGACAGACAGAGAATGTGGCAGAGCAGTATGACAGCAGGACGGAGCGTCTCAAACCTTCTATCGCCAGAGCTGAACTGCAAAAACGCTACTTTCATATGTCACAGGTTGTTCTCACTTTGGGACAAAGAAAAGTGATTGCAAAAACAAAGAGACTCCAGAACAATGAAGAGATCCTGAAATATCCACCCTCACACTCAAGCTGAGAGTGAAAGATTTTTGGATTAAATTCATTTTTGCCTCCTTAACAAAACACATTTGAATACTGAAATCAAAAACCTATATTTTCAAACAGAAAGATTTTTTTTCTTTCACACTCAGTAATCTCAGGTATCTAACAGTGCTGCCACTTAAAATATCATCCCAGACAAATTTCTCAGCAGTGACAACTATTACATTCTACTACATAACCGCTTCATGATTACCCAAGTGGACAGATTCAAAAAAATCATCACATCCAAATGTAGGTCTGCTGAAATAATTTCCATTTCATCCCATCACTATGGAAACCAGGGACCAAAATAGAGTGGAAAATGTGCTGCCAGAGCGGTAAGTTTTTTAATGTGACAGGAAGTAGTTTTGTTTCAAGTTCTTAAATTGCAACATTTGCTGTTTGCTGCACAGTTTGTGTCTGTCCAAAAAAATTTTTTTTGTACAGCATATTGTACATTAGCCTTACATTCCAACATATGAAATGCACGACAACATACTGTATACAATATGGTATAATTACCAGCATGCACTGAACTGGTAACTGGGAAAACATACAAATGTGTGTGGGCCTAAAGATGAGCAATGCTTCAGCCTGAATGCTAATGTCTTGCTGCCCAAATCCATGACAACAGGCTCACATTGGCAGAGCTAACATACTGAAGCAACTGTACACAAGTAAAATTTTGGCCATGTACAGCAGTTTACTTTAGTGTGTGCTAACAAATGCTAAGTAGCACTTAACACAACGTACAGATAAGGCTCATGGGAATGCCATTTAATATAAAGGTTTAATATGCAAGATTTCAAACTGAAATAAGGAATTAGCACAACAGCAAACAATTTGCTATATAAATATTGAGTGGAATATAGGCATCCTTTGCAGAGAATGAAATCAAACTTCCCCTTATGTGTGTTGTAATCCAAGCTCCTCCCTTTTGTGTTGTGGCTGCTGGTCTGGCCACATGTGCATGTTAGTGCATGTGAATCCCTCCCATTGAAACTAATGACACTCCCTACACTAATAAACAAACAAAGAGTGACTTTCCACACCATATTTGAAAAGCAAAAGTAGAGTCAAGCATTTGCATTTGATATGTTATTTACTTAATGCTCTTGTTTATAGCTTAGTGTCAGAGTCTCTGCTGCAGGTTTGAAACTCTCTTCATTTTCTACTTCTTCTTGCTCAGGTCTGTTTAGCTCCAATTGTTGTGCATCTGTTTCCACACATGGGTTCACTCCATTCCAAAAAAACCACAGAAACAGACATAAGAAAGCAGAGATGAGAGATAAGACAGAGAGACAGATGATGTAAAGTCAATGTTACTTGAGTAGTAGACATTCAGTGTGTTTTCCAAAGCTAGCGTGTGCTAATGGTTGTGGCTGGATTATTTTTTGTTGACTGTCGTGTGCACAGCCTTTCTGGTTGTACATGAAAGTGACAGAAAAGAGGAGCTGTGGCCGACGTGCCTGTTTGTTTGAATATGAGATATTGGTGCATCCATCAGCTATCCTAAGAGCTTCAGTAGAATTCAAATGGACTCCTTTTTAAGTTTCTTGACGATGTTTCATCTTTCATCCAAGAGGCATCATCAGTTCTATCTGATTGATGGGGAGTCCCTGATATATACTGTGCCACAAACAAGTTAAGTAACATTGTGAATGCAGTTCAATGCCATAGGCAGTGCAAGATCTATATAAAAGGAAGACTAAATAACCATAACAAAAGTGCATGGCCCAATACAGACGAGTCAGCTTCGCAGGACAAACCTAAGCAGTTCTTCTGCATCTGAAGGATAAGGGACACTACTCGGAGGATCGCACTGTACCTGCTATCTGTGCCATATATCAGGTACTTCACACTTTCATAACCATTCACATCTTCAGTAACCAAAAAGAGAAGTCCAGTTGCCTTCTAATGAAGCTCAGGATTACAGACCTTAATAACAATTTACACAGACACATCCAGTGAATCTGAATGCTGCGCTGAGAACCTTGAAGTGTTCTATCATAAGTCAATATATTGAACTATTGATTTTTACCTGATAATGGTGTAAAAAGTTAATGGGTCATTAAAGTTATCACATTTGATCCTGATTTGAGTGTCTGGAATAAATTTAACAGCAGTTTGGTTTACTGTTGTTGCAACATAAGTCACAAATGCCAAACACAGTATCAAAATCATTAGGATTCATCATCAGAAATTAATGGATGTATGTGCAAAATTTACTGGTAATCCACTGAGTCGTCGTGCAAATGTTGTAGTTATGGAGTCATGGACTAACGATTGATCGATATTTCTGCAGGGCAATGCTGCTAGCTTGGTTAAAAATGCCTATGCATTGGTCTCAAAAGGCTCTGTCAAACAATAATTCAATCCATGTATCCATTCATCTCCCAAACTAGTCATTAATTTATAAAAGTAAACAAGGACTCCATCCGAAAAAACTGACTCTGTAATGCTTGCCAAGAACTTCTTACATTAAGGGCACAACTGTCAGGTTTTTACTAATCAAGTCTGTTCTTGCTTTTTGTTTTCATATTTACTATAGAACTGACTCAGTTAAAATTTTGTTGTATTTGTAATTTCTAATATCATCAAATCTTAAAATTACCACGTCAAATTATTTGTACTGTTCTCTTTGCCTCTTTCCTTCAGGTACATTTAAATCTAAAGACAAATTACTTTTGACCGATGCAGCATTAGCAATGGTAATTGGTGCCACCGGTGAATCAAATGTTTGTGAAAGTGAAGGACAGCAACAGAGAGACAGATAAGAGAGGTGGAGGAGAGGCTCAAAGATGGATAACGCTGACAAACAGAATGACCCCGAGATATAAGTAGGGAGCAAATCCATGTGAGGATATGTGCATGCATTTGCACAAAGAATGGGCAGCACTGATGTTCAAGAACAACCTCAGACTGTAAGTCTCTTGTGGGAAGTTTTCATACTTGTAAGGTAATTTATTCATGGACTTTAAGTAATCCTTATAGTATACTCAAGTAGTTTGCTAAAGTCACTCAGTTACTGCTGGTGCCAGACCTGGTGATCTCTCTGGCTCATAAAACTTGCTTTTGTATCACAGTATGGTCAGTATTTATGATGGTTTTTAATGCCATATTTCTCCGATGAAACATGGTGAAGTCAGAAACCACGAACATTCTGTAATCAGAAACATTTAGAGGATTATCTAGCTGTAAGATGAGTATTTTCTATCTGTTAGCTCCCATTAAAGACCTAAAACAATCTGTTTGAATTCCTTTCTTTTCATCGGACACATGTTGAAATATAAACTTCGAAGTCTGTATTTTTGCTATGGATTACAGGGTTAATGAGTTTCCACATGCTGAATCTTTTGAACTTGTAAGATAATTCTGGCCTCGTTTTAATCAGACTGCTTCAGGTTAAACACTGAGAAGCTGCTTTGATGCACTCAACAACATGGAGACAGAATAAGAGCAAACCAGTTCGCAGTCATCTTAAGTTTACCATCTGTGTTTGCTCAGTGAAAACCTTTATTTGCACAACAATGTGAGTGGAATGCAAATGAAACTATTATTTAAATAAGACAGTGATTATGTTTGCCTGAGTTAGATCAAAAACTTGTGTAAAGCGTTCAGATTTTAATACCAGCACTAGATGCCTATCAAAACAAGCAGACATTTAACTTCCTTAAGTAAGTATTAATTGATCTTCTTGACCGTCAGAAAACAGTTGCCTTGTTACACATTCAGCAAACGGCCAGTAGAGTCACATTTATGTTTACCTGATGAATTTAAACCCAATATTTACTCTTCTTTTAGCTCTGTTTTTGGTCTCCACCAACAATATCTAGATGTTTAACTGCTACAAAATCCACTGTTTTCACCAGCTATTTACTAATTATGCTGGAAAAGAAGCTGGGAGAATCAACCAAGACAGCAAGATTATGGTGGTGTCATGTCAAACCAAAATAATGTGCTTTAAGTTGCTGAAGTGAACTGCTAATTATCTGTTCCTTTGTCAATCTTCACCCCTCTCATCCTCACCCTCACCCCAACCAGCTGAGGCAGATAGTCCCCCTCTCTGAGCCTGGGTCTGTAGGAGGTTTTCGTGTTTGACCTTCCTGGTAAAGAGAAAGGGTTTTCTTTGGTTCGTCCATACTTTCACCAAGTACTTGTTCAAAGTAAACCCAAACTGTAGCATTGGTATGTTGGATCCTTTGTTTAAAATTTGTAAGGTCTTCTCCTTACTATGCACAGTGCTATGAAATGACATGTTGTGAATTGGCGCTATTTAAGTAAAATTGAACTGAACATTTTTTTTTATTGAACTAGCATTCCTTTTCACATTCCCCCTTTTTATCTGAACTGTCGTTAATTAAAGAATATTAATATGTGCAACTTTAAGAGTGACTAAGCTGAATATGAGCAGCAGGTGACGGAGCTAATTTTACTCATTAGTAAATCACCTGCTGTTCACGTAAAGCTGACAGTTACTGACTGGAATTGTAGTACAAGCTGGATTAAGACGCTGCACATACAGGACATTACGTCTAAGTTTGTAAAGTTAAAGGACAATATTCTCATTAATTTCAAGGCTGGGACATGGTAAAGGGAACTGATGCTGTTCAACAGTGTTTACAATGGCAAAGGATGAGAAAAAGTACTGCATTTTCATTTTCGAATCAACTACACCTTAAATTATTTGCAAGAGTCACATTGCTGTGTGCATGAAGAAAGTAGCCGCTGAGACCATCATTTGCCTGGAAACAATACAGCATAATGATGAGACAACCTGTCAGACAAGGTCCTGGCTTTCAGGGCTTTAACGAGTCCAGAGGTTGAGCACAGTGAATTTGCAGCTCACCTTTCTCATACTCAAGCACGCTGTCTTTGAGCAGGCAGCTGAGCTGGTGGCCATTGAGATGCAGAAAGCGCAGCTGGTCTCTGAGTGAGGTTTCCTCCAAGACACCCGGGATGAGGCGGCCCACGCTGTTCTGAGATATGGGCAGGCCGAGTCCCAGGGCCAGGGTTGGAGTCAGGTCAACCTGCTCCACCACTCCAGGCTTCTCCATTCCCACTGACATGACAGAGGGAAAAACAAACAAGAAAAACAGTAAAAACTTCTGCACCTGCAATACCTGATAAAATAAGTGCCTTTCTTCCCTCTGTTATTCTTTAGCTGTATCTTCATTTTACTGTATTGTTTTCTAACCTTGATTTGTCAATCACTGCATCTAGCTCTGTGATTTCTTTTCCACTGATATATTTCAAGGAATCTGTTCAATCCAAATGTCTATCGGGTTATTCCAAAAATACTTGAAAGTTAAAATGCACCACCTTCTGTGTGCCGGTAGATTTGCCCTTAAAAACCTGCAGTGTCAGACACAGAAAATGGAAAAGCTTTCAAATGTTGAATCACAATTGTGTTACATCAATCAGTGCAAGCGGGTAGCAAAATGGATATTTATTTATAAGAACAAAAGTCACATCTTATTACTTCAGTCGCAATTCACAGACAAAAACTATTTTCATGATGGACAAGAGGAAATGGCTCAATTTTCGTACTGTCTGTTATGGAGGATTTCTCTGTTCGCACAATAAGAGCTTGTCTCAGAGAATTTCACAACACTCGTCAGGACAAATTTGGAAAAGGAGGCTCTTCTTGTAAACTCATAAACCTGACACAAACACTAACAGTAAAAAATCCCACAGCTTTTACTCATTAAGAAGTCGGTGATTAAGAAGAGTTATATTTTACTGGTACACATCGCTCTAATCAGAGAAGCTGCAGCATCTCATTGCCACTAGTTTCTCCTTTCCCCTAAGGACAGTCAAACTGTGGTCACAGGAAAATGGCGAGGATGTGGAAGAAGGATTACTACATTTTCTCATCCATTTATCCACAACTGTGTCTCATTTTACGCATTAAGGCAGAGTACATTAGTGACTCCTCTTTGTGGATTTGAATCAGAACATTATTTATCTGGAAGCTTGAAACCGAACACGAAAGCGTCACAAATAACTCTCGTGATTTTTCATGTGTGAACACCCAGTGGTATGACCATGGGGAGAGTTGTCACAACAGGTAAACTAACTGAAACAAAAAAAGAGCAAATGAATGAAATCATTATAATTTTTCAGAGCTTGTCTTCTGTCAAACATTTTTATGTTGACTCTTGGCTTCCAGTAAAGCTCTTCCGAGTGAGTGGGAGTCTTGTCTCAGACTGTCTGCGTTTGAGTGAAGTTTTCAGGTTGAAATAATGAACTATACTGGTGCATAACATATCCAGTAATGAACAATAGAACTCACATGTGTGGGGAAGTGAGGCAGCGGCAGACTAAAGACTGGGACAAACCCCAGAGCTATGAGCTAATTTGGTAATTGGACACAATGAAAAGAGCCAGAGAATTATCCATTTTATATTAAAAGGAGACGGATTTGCAACAAGACAAGGAGTTTGCTGTATTAAGCCCATAGCTATTGGGATAATGTTATAAATCTAAGTATATCAGGCTTGTTTAAATCTGTTACTTAGCAATGAACGTCTAAAAATGTTTGAGTTATGACTTTAGTTGCAGCAATTACACTAATGAGAAAAGTTGACAGAGCCTCAAATTGGAATATTTTCAAACACCCTGAAGAAAATCTATCTGTTCAATCAAAATTTTAATTTTACATTAACTGTGTATAGAAAAACACATGATAATATCACAATGTTTTGATTTGTGCTGAGTCAACAAGCTATGAGGTGGTTACGGTCACGTCACGTCCAACCAACCCACTTTGTTCGTACTGTAGTGTTTGGCTTCCACAGACCAGAGCGACTCATTCTGGCAGAACATGTGCGTCACAACTCGATTACAGGTTGTACACGCTGAATGCTGATTCATAGATGAGAAAACTGCAGCTGATGACAATGCCATATGCACTAGAGTATCTCACTCACCAGTGATTCTAAAATATCTCTAAAATATCATCATTACAGACATTTTGCATTTGTTCAACTTGGAGATGACGTCGGAGAAAAGCTGGGACAACTCGGTTCTCTCAACGGATTGAGGTTCGGTCACCACAACGTTTTTATTAAACGGATTAAATGAAGAGCAGAGTGGTCTAACTCACTTTCTGCTGAGAAAAATGAGCATGTTTTGTGCTTTCAAGAATTCGAAGCGCCACTTTAACGCTATATTTGGGTTGTAGGTTAGACCACTGTATCACTAAAATCTAGATCATAAAATATTACAGAAATTTTATAAGACTAAGTTTGGATTTTTTGTGGTTTAGACCACTCTGCTTCTAACCCCCTCAAATATGATACTGCCACGTATATAATGCGTACAAGGCCTCAGTTTGTTACTATCCTTCATGTCTGTAGGTTGGTCCATAAATGTGTCACAACCAGGGCTGAAATGATTTCTCGGGTTATTCCATTACTAAAATTCCTTGAGGCAAAATTCTCTGAATCGTGGCTTAATTTAATCCATTATATACCAAACCCCAGGTCACTAACTGGTGGATCGCGGTCCGAGTCTGGACACAGACGCCATCTGCTTTTAAATTTGACGAGATGCTTCCATTTAAACCGGTGCAGCGTTTCTTGCGTTTTTAGCGTTTATCGGATCAGAGGCTGAACTCTGAAGGCAGTTTGACAAAGTCAGACTTTCTTTGTTTAAGTCGGTTCAACAAAAAACTAAATCCTCAGTCAGAGTTAACAGGTATGAAGATGGTTTTCAACTTTCTTCAACTCAGACTTTCTGCTTCAAACTCGTCACACAAACAGCGGCATTTAACGATCATTTGACTCGTTTTCTGCACAAAATGAAGTGATCGCCAACAGGTTGTTTAAATGGAGAACAATGAGAAACATAAACATTTATGACAGTAAAAAGCTGCTACTGGAAAATATGTAAGAAAACTGTTAAATGTGCGTTAATGTATTTATTTTACTGATCAATGCAGCTGATTATTGAAAACAGACAGCTACACAATAAAACTATCAAACTTCATCTATTCAAACATGATATTGTATTGAAGTGCATGTAGGTCTGACACTGTCTCATAATGAAGGAAATCACTTTAATTTGTGGTCAAATCAAAGTGAAACTAAAGTCACTGACTGAATATTCTCTGTAATAAATACTAATAAACTAATCAGTATTTTTAAAATTTGTGTTCAGCTGCAGTAGCAGCAGTTTAAACGGACCAAACATAAAAACATATTTATATGATTTCTGCATCACCAACTAAATGCATGTCAGGTTCCCTTGGCTTTAGTTTTAGTTAAATATGCCTATACTATACTGTATATGTATAATACTCCCGTGTTCCACCAGGACGGTTATTTCTGTTGCACAGTGTGCTCACTTCAGCTTTTGATGCTGTAACGTGCATGCCAAGCGCGGAATCCGATAACTCGATTAATCGGCAGAATAATCGATAGAATACTTGATTACTATAATAATCAATAGCTGCAGCCCTTGTCACAATATTCATTAGTTCCTTTTCACAGGTTTCTACAAAAGGTGCCCATTTTATAGCTGCAGAGTTGTGCAGTGGAAGCGTGCTGGGAGCCATAACCCTGAGGTCGAGGGATGAAAACCATCCTTGTTTTCGTAAACATGTTTGGTTAGGGGAGTGGTGGCTCAATGGTTGAGGCTCTGGGTTACTGATCAAAAGGTTGGAAGTTAAAACCACAGTTCTGCCAAGCCGTTGGGCATGTGATATGCAAAGAAAGAATTTCACAGTATGTGATACAAAGAAAGGCTTCTTCTTTTTTCCATTGTTGCTGCAAGCTTCGGCGCTCGTAAGTTACCACCTTATGTATTCTGTGTTTCTTGGTTTTGACTGTGATAAAGAGCCCATATTATGGACATTTCTAGGTTTATAATGCTATTTTGGGGATCTACGAGAAGTGTTTTACATCCTATAAGGTTAAAAAACACAAACTTTCTCTCGTATTGTAGTTTTCTGTGATAACTCTTCTCTCACCTTTTGTCTCAAACACTCCTGTCTCTGTAAAGATCCTATTATGACAAGCCCAGTTTACTGTGATTGGTCAGCTGGCCTGACAAAAGTCAGGAATCCTTGGTTACACATTATAACCCCAGATCTCTGAGAAAATGAACGGAGCTCCAGCAGAAGCAGTTCTAGCAAGGAAATAACAGCAAACTGCAAGAAAGTTGTTCTTTTGTTCCTTGAGACTTGGCCAAACTAGCTGCAGGGCGGTTGTTATGCAAATGTGCTACATGGTGACATAGATGCGTTAATGGAAGAAAAGCCTGGACTTCAAACCAGGTGTTTCAGGCAAATAAGGAACAACGTCGTCTATGAGAGCAATAACTCCCTTTGCTATGGGTTTCTGTAAGTCTGCAGAACTTTTACATAAAAATAAAAGCTGCTATCCGACACAAAACGAAGGTTAAGACCCCCAAAAACCATAGTATGGCATGATTTGTGAACCCTACCAGAGATGCTCAGATATATATACACTCATTGGCTATTTTATTAGGTACACTCATAAAATGTAATGCAGTTCAATACAATAGATCTGTCATTAGACCTACTTGTACTGAATGCAGTTCAGTACGTCACCATTTACTATGATGTCAATAATCAACATAATGAAGAAATATCATCTTTTTGAGAAAAAATGAAAATACAGACGTTTCATAAAAGCATAATATGACACAATTGTTGTATCTGATTACACTAGATTTCACCTAACAAACTGGTTTATGAGCATGTATAAATACTTGGCTTAAAATAATAACCTGAGCATGATGTATTACGTTGATATAAATTAACATGATGCTGGAACATCTTACTTTAGTGAGAAGTCTACAATGAATGACTACGAAAATATTTTCCACTTCAAAAGTTTCATTGTCTCTTTATTCACTTGAAGTTCATATTCAATAAAGTGCAATGCAGGCTTCAAGTTTCCACATCAAACTTGTGTAAGCTGCCCATCGCAGCAGGACTGGCTGCTGAACTAGTATAATGTCACAAGTCCTTAAAGTCAGATTTTAGGTGAGCACACAGGACATTTCCACTTTCAGCAGAAGGATTTGAGAAACTCTGAACATTCATCTCTTTGCACTGTGAAGGTCAGAAATCTAAGAGGAGTCAAAATGACCAAAATACATTTTTGAAAGCAAAGCAAGAAAAGGCACAGATGGTTACTGATGCAAGAAATAACGTTATGGATTCTTATGCCCACACTGCCTGATTAAAGCAGCGTTGCCTTGTAGAGTTCTCTCAGGAATGTCAATTAAATGTTCTGCCAATCTGCAGTGAGAAGAGTTGTTTTCTCAGTGATGCATTCAGATTAAAAAGTGAAGCTCAGGTTGAGCCAGGAGTGAATTCTGATCTGGTGCATCATGTTCTAATGAACAACAGATAAGATAAGCTCCCTACTAATGATTTGCAATTCTCACTATGTTAAAAACAACCAGTTATGCTAATGAGGCCGATGATTGCACTAACTGATGCATTAAATAGAACACATTACCACGTCAACGTATATCTGTATCTAAGGTAGCACCAACAGAAACTCTGTATCTCATACAATTAAGGTATCTACAACAGATTGTCAGTTTTCCTTATGTATTAGTTAACTGGGTGACTCAGAATTAAATAAGAATTTCTTTACTAGAAGAAAAATATGTGGCATGAGGGACTTCCTGTCATTTATTTCTATTTAATTTGTTGCTCGTAAGTGAAGGGATTTTACACAAGCTGGACCACCACAGAAACAAAACTGGATAAAATAACACACTGTGCTGGATTTAAATGTCCTAAAAACTTGTTTTCTGAATCAGCTCATAACACAAGCGCACAATTATTTGCCAGTTTAAGCAGTTTTTGTTATTTCACATGATATATTAAAATATTTTCCTATTTCTTTCTGCTTTATATTCAAGCATCGCTATGCATGTTTTTATCCTTGGGGTCCTATCCAAGCCAAATGCCAGTGGTTAACATTTTATTTTCAATGATGACTGGTGCATCAACGAGAGTGATCCCCTGATTTGCAGATATTAAAATACATGCCACAAAGTAGAAACTCAATGCAACAAAAGCGAATGCACCTGTGATCACTGACAGACAAATGAGAAAAATCTATGATCACTGAAACTAAATTTCTGACTTTCAATTAGCTTAATAGCGTAAGCATATTTATAAAATGACCTATGAACACCACCTGCATGTCCGCATCATGGCTCCATATGGAAAAAATTGCCAGAGGAACAGAAAAATCTGATTATGAGATATAAAAAAAAGATTTAAAAAAAGGAGAGGAAAACACGTGGCCAAAAAAATTGCTGAAACACAGCGACAACAGTAATCAGGAGGTAGAAGAATAGAATAGAATAGAATAGAATAGAATAGAATAGAATAGAATAGAATAGAATAGAATAGAATAGAAAAGATCTTTATTGTCCATTAATCAGAGCTGCAGTCGTCACTCTATTAAGATGACACCACAGATAAGGCACTGCTAGCACTAGGTGTGAAAAACAGACCATCAGGAGCTTCAGACTTGGCACTAGGGTTATTAATTGAAATCAGTTTCTGTGAAGCTCAGACAGTCTGAAGATCTTTGCATAACGTCAACCTCTATAAACAGTTTTCTCACAAAACTGCAGGGTGAAATATAGTTTAAAGAAACTGATAAATATTGGAAGCACATTGTTTTGACAAATGAGACCAAAATAAATGTGTTTGGCTTAAGTGGGGTTCAGTAAGTTTGTCTTGAACCTGGTCAGGACTACCACAGTGAATGCATAATACTGACAGTGAAGCACAGATATGGGAGTGTGATAATATGAGCCTGAATTAGTGAATAAAATATATATATATATATATATATATATATATATATATATATATATATATATATATATATATATATATATATATATATATATATATATCTCAGGATAATAACAATCCAAAGCACATTGTCAATATCAGAATTTCTAAAAAGGAAAATTGTTAAAACTATCACCTGATCAAGTAGGTCACCTGACTTGATTCTAATTGAAAAACTTTGGGATATTTTAAAGAGAATCCAAGAGCAACATTCTCCCTCTAGCAAAGAGCAGCTAAAAAAAAGCTGTCTCTGCAAAATTTCAGAATACCCCCTCTCGAAATTTGTGCAACACTGGCATTCTCCACGCTGAGGAAGATTGAGTTTGTCATCTAGAATGAAGGCAGAAATACACAGTTTTGACAGCATAAAAGTTTTGAATCTCAAGAATAGAAAGATATATTGACTTCAGTTCCTACTGTGGGTCTTGTATTTTTAATATAATACGTCTAAATCGCTAGTTTTTAATTTATTGTAAGAACAAATACTCTCCTGTTCAACTCAGAAGTGATGTAGTTACTGTAAGGTGGCACAGTTTTGAATCATTAGACATTTACATTACTGTTCAAAAGTTTGGGGTCACCCAGACAATTTCATGTTTTCCATGAAAACTCACACTTTTATCCATGTGCTAACATAACTGCACAAAGGTTTTCTAATCATCAATTAGCCTTTCAACACCATTAGCTAACACAATGTAGCATTAGAACACAGGAGTGATGGTTGCTGGAAATGTTCCTCTGTACCTCTATGGAGATATTCCATTAAAAATCAGCTGTTTCCAGCTAGAATAGTCATTTACCACATTAACAATGTCTAGACTGGATTTCTGACTCATTTAATGTCATCTACATTGAAAAAAATGCGTCGCTTTCAAAAATAAGAACATTTCTAAGTGACTCCAAACTTTTGAACAGTAGTGTATGTAATTTACTACAGCAATGTAATCACTTCTCTTGCATACTTGTATATAAATAGGGAGGACTGGTGGGCTCTTTGATCACTCAATCAAATCGGATCAATACACTTACACATAGTCCACAGAGATTTTGAGCTGGAGACTGTTGATAAATGACCTAGAGATGTTTAATATTGCACTTATTTAGTCATGAATATTTCATTTTTTTTCCTTCAATGGTAATACAAACATTTCAGGGGCTTTCAATAAAATGAGCCTTTGGTTAGCATCCAAACGAACTTGAAGAAAATAAACTTCAGAATTCTGTCAACGACACACAAGTGACCACTTCATGAACAAGTTCAGGATGTATGCATGGCTCTGGGTGTATTTCACTTAAGAGAACCCATATTTTCACATTTATTTCCTGCTATGATTGGTTTTATTTTAGCGTTTAAGAGAAAAGTCTGGTAAACTGTAAGCAAGGTCATTCAAACTGCTGGCACCAGACTCAGCACTGAGCAAAACCACAAATTCTGTAGCAACAACTCAACTGAACTGTAAATGATTAATTAATATGAACAGTCTATAAATACAATCTATGCAAAGAAGATCTCAGAAATAGACTGAGGCTGAGAAAGAAGCAATTATCACAATCACACGTTCACACTCAACCACATTCATCACTGCGAGCTAAAGTTCTGCTCCGGAGCCTCTATTTGCACTGGTGACACTGTTCCTCACAGTGAATGAATGGATGTGTGAACATGCGAGAAAATGTTTCCTCTGCAAAGTTTACAAGTTTAGATGACTTCATTGATAATTATTAGACATAAACAAGCTGCACTGTCTCCAGCAGGACGACAGACACAGCATCTCCTCATGTTAACAGCAAGCGTGCTGCCCTCCGCCTCTTTTAAGCAACACTAGACGGTTTACCTTTTCGTTTGAAGGCCGGACTTATGAGCACCAGAGGCGTATTGACTTCTGGCTCCGAGGAGCCGCCGTGGCTGCCGGTCTCCGACATGCCGTGGTCTCCGCACAGCACCAGCAGGTAGGGCAAGGATCCCTCTGCCTCCTGAGAGAAGCAAACACCAAGGTTAATGGACTCGTGCTGTACGAGCCGATATGAGAGAGCAAACCTCAAAGCTCCAGGATGTGAATTATTCAAGCCTGGAACAAAACGCTTCCTGTGTCAGCAACCCAAATGAAAGAATACATCCAGTTTGGAAAACAGAACAATAGTGTAAAATGAAGGCTGCTGGGGTAATGGATTGCTTCATCATTTATTTTTTGTAATGTTTTTTATGTTGGGGAACATTCAACAGCAGTACAAAAACAAGGTGCTAAATTATTACTACTGAAAAGCAAGTCATGGCAAACATGCCCCAGCACAGTGTGGTGCTACCTCAAAAAGAAACAAATAAAAAAAAAACAAAACAAAAGGCAGCAAACAAACACAGTGTGAAGCGTTTGTGGAGGATGACAGACTTTGATCAAGCCTGGTTTTCTTCCCTAAGTGATTCCCTTTTAACTAGGCTCACGAGAACCTTCCATTGACAATGAATTCAACAGGAATGCCTTGTGAGTCACAGCAGTGGAGGCTGATTTAAAACCACGACTACAGATGTTAACAAAACAAAGGCCAAATCCTACCATAGATTACAATACGCTCAAAAAGTCTCCTCAGTTTCCTGTGTTGAATCACACACAAAAGAAATCAAAGGCCATACGTACAAATTTGTCTTCTATCAAGCACAGATTAATATATTGCACAGCCTGAAAGACAGTAAAAGCAACGAATGCTGACCAGCTGAGATAAAGCCTGACAGCTTCACTTTATGACTTTATCCAAACAGAGTAGTAAAAAACTCTGTCAGTGTGAAGATTTATCTTGCAGCTGGAGCTAGATAAAGATATCGATCACAATTTTTTGATGCTCTCAGAATGTGACATAAAAACGTGATGAATGCTCTGAGGAAACACTGCAGGTGGGAGCCGATGTGTTTAGCTGACCCACTATGGTTGTTACTCAGCACAGAAGGCGCAAAAGTCTATCCTCTGTCCCAGATTTTTACCTCTTGCATGGTTGCTATAAATGGCAAAGGACACAAGGGACCCCAAAAAAACACCTCAGGACTGGTACTAAACACCGCTGAGGCCGACACCGACTGAGCCTCTTTTCTGTTTAAGATAAATCAGAGTTTACTCCTGTTCCTGAGGATGAAAGCATCAAGCGGGCCTCTTTTGGGAGAAGTTTCTCACACTTCATAACAAACCCCCTTTTTAAACCAACACGCAGTGCGGAATCAGAAGGTAGTTTTTATTCTCTATGAGCGAGCCAGAAAAAAACCACAGGCTTAACTTTCCTCTGCAATCCCGTTATCCTATGTGGTAAAGCAGTGATTCCCAGCTGAGGGCTACTTCAGCAGTTAGGGCATAGGTGGGAGGCTCAACTAAATAAGTAAAAAATATTGTCATTTGATTTTTATTTTGTAACAAACAGCCAAGAAGAATTTAAAATTGGTATGAGCAAGATTTTCAGTAGACTTTGAATAACCTGTGAGCTGCCCATCAACCTGAGTGTGAACAGCTGAAACAGATGCTGCATCCAGCCTCTGCAACTCAAAGTAATGGAAGCTTGGCCAAAGCAAGCTCCAAATTGAAAACAGCAAAACTGAAACAGCATGAAAGCATTACTCTAATTAATCATTAAAGGAATATATTGAACAACATTTACTAGATAATCCAAACAACTGGAAACGGGAATCACTGTGTGTATTGTAAAATTACAACTCAATAAAAAGGACAATATTTAGAGCTTCTGCACAAACTGCATTACAAATCAAATACTAACAATTAAAACGGTAAGTTGGCCATATGTATATAGCACCTTTTAAAATCTTCTGTTTTAAAGCTCTTTACAAAGTTCCTCTAATTCATTTAGATTTAGCATATAATCCTCCTGAGACCCGACCGATTCATTTATGTCCTCTGTACTGGACATTTGATTTTGAGCTTTATCTTTTAACCTATTTGAGCTACCCTACTAAATCTAGATGTGCTTAATAGAGGACATCCTGGCCTTTCCAATGATATCTCAAGTGATTGTGTCGGATGAGGGGAACTTTGTTTTCATGCTGAGACAAAATGGAGACAGCAGCAAAATACAAATTGCCTTGAAAGGGAGAAAAGTTAAGTCAAAAATTGTTAAGATATCATTGTTTGTATATATGTATATATCTCTAAAATAAAAATATTTTTATAAAATTCTAAATTGTAAGTTGTTGTTTTAGCTCCAAAAAGGCAGGAAATCACTAAAAGGTCACATTGAAAGATACTTTTTTCCCTCGGTTCTCAAGAGGATATTACAAATAAAGAAGCTCAGAATACAGACCCCACTTTAGGAGCACCTTTTATTACTGAGAATGAAGTCTTTTAATATTTCAATACTTCGTATGTTCACCTTTATTTCTAATGACAGACTCAGCCCTCCTCATCACTAGTGTTTATTTAATTTCTGAAACAACTTTTTCAGCAGCTGCAGGGGTTGTGTTGTTCTGCCTTTTTAAAATACCCCAAATGTGTTCTATTGGATTCAAGTCAGGCAGCTTATTTGGCCAGGTGATAGTTTTCACTTGTTCCTTCTTTAGAAACTCGTGTGACTTTGGCACTGAGCTTTGGATGGTTATCATCCTCTTCTGCCAAGCTTCTGCAGACTGCAAGTCATACTGACAGCAAAAATTTTGTCAGATCCATTTCCCAAACACCTTGTTGCACTCATGCAGTCTGATTTCATCACACTCTCACCGCTGTGCTTCACTGTCAGGACTACACATTGACTGTAATTCTGATCAGATTCACACCAAACATGCTGGACCCATCAAAACTGAACACATTCATCTTTTCTATCTGACCAAAGAATGTGCTTCCAATCTTCATCAGGTTGTTTGTGTTCTTTAGTGAAGTCACATCTTGCCGTTTTGTGTCAAATAGTAAGCAATCTTTGGTGGGTTTATTGAATGTCATCAAATATTATGTTCTGTTATTTATACTGTCTGAAGCTACAAGATAACCTCTGAATTACATCTGAGGCATTTTCACACCTGTTTTGCAAAGTTATAATGTGAAAATAGCACACCTTCCATGTTAGCAGGCCGACCGCTGCAGCTCTGATTAGTGGTATTATGGCTCATTCTGTACCTCCTCATTATGGCTGCAACTGATTTTCAGTTGGTCACTAATCTCCCTGTATCCTTTTCCTACTTTGTGAAGTCTCACAATCAGATTTTTCAGTTTCCCTTGCAATAACCTTCCATGTGGAGCCATGATTTTATAACCATGTTCACGCAATTAGGCTAAGTGTAAAACCCCAAGTATGCTCAATTTTATTTCAACAATTGGGGCTTTTTAACTGGTGTACCAGTGATTTTGAGCCTGTATTTTTAAGATAGCCTTTCTAAAAGAATGTGTTTTTGAGGAGCTACTCTGCTTGTCAACTTTGAAATAATGTAATTACTGAAAGTTAATACAATTTTAATTCATCTGACATTCAGGTGACATTGCACAGGGGTGTACTTCTGCTGCACACTGTAACAGTCTAAACATTTGCAGCTATGAAAATCCATTTAATTTTTCTCCCTTACAGGGCTCAGATTCCTCACTTTTTTTGCAGGTCAGATTTAAGAAGTTTTACACTTCAAACAGCCGAAAGTAGAAACCAACCTTAAAATCTGAAATATCAAGAAGAGAAGATTGAGGCCATGCGCTCTCCATTAACACGAAGGTCTGACTGAGGTCGCTATGACCAGGAGGTCCTGTTTTCCAATCAAGTTTAAAGGAGAGTGTTGCGTCTGTCCACGCTGCAGGTAAAGCGTTTCTCTGCCCCTAATATGAGCTCGCTGAGACGGGCGACTCGCATCACATTACAAATGGAACTTTGAGTGCTGTCGTTTGAATGCTACGCTCCTTTTCTCTCCTGCAGCTGAACCCAACATTACTTTCAGCGCTTCAGGATGCAGCAGCAAACAACAGTCAGCTCACACCGCCAGAGAAACAGCCTGACATGATAAGATCACACCAGCCTGACATGTTAAAAGCATGTACTGATCAGAGAAAACATGGGTGTTTTTGTAGAAGCTTCGGAGGCATCCTGCGGGACCCTATCGGGCCGTGTCTATATTTAGGTCACAATGCCGCTGTAGAAAATAGCAGGCACAGCTTTCATTAATGTGACTGAAACAAGGCTTTCAAACACATTTCATTCAAAAAGCTCACTGGGAGCAACCCATACGAGGCACCACTGCCTACCACACACAGAAAAGATTTAGCAAAATTAACAACTTTTGGGATGTTGTGAAATGCTGCAGCAACATACCTAAAAGATGCCCTATCGTTAGCAAAGAGGGGAAGTTTACAAGGATGTGTACACTTGGCCTTTGTTCTCTCTGTCACATCAAATATATGAAAGCATGGGAAACGCGAGGGAGGCTGCAGTATCATGAAGACACGACATGACAATCTAAATACAAGCTAAGTAGCAGAATGACAGCGAGACAAAGCCCATTAGCAACACACACACGGTGCAAAGACAATATGCATGCACAGCTGTCAGACCACACAGAGGAAAACAAAGGCACAAGACCTGCACACTGATCAAGCACAAAATTAAAGATAACACAAAAGCTTAACAGTTTATTAAATCTGGAGGGTTACTGCAACAGATAACGTAGCAAATGCTGGAAGCAGAACAAATTATGGGTGTAATTAAATGATTATCCAAGAACTGATCACCCCTAAAAATTCACTGATAGCATCTCATTAATATATCAACTATTGATCATGACTTCATATTTGCATATTTTCCTTTCTTTGCTTTGTAATGATATTAACTACTAGTATAGTAACGTTTTAACATCCCTGTAAACACTAAATTTACTATGAAACATTTGAAGCACGTCCAGTGTAATGAATGTTAATAAAGAGAAACAGATGTTGACAAGCAGCAGCTAAATTAAGCCCACTGATACAGAGCATATCAGTCCAATTAACTGGAATCAAACATTAGAAGCCAAGCCAATACCTCCAAACAGAGTGAGTAAACAACAGAGGTTACAGTTGTAATTCTTCAGATTTTCATGAAATGAAACCACGGTTTTGATATTTTTCATCTTTAGCAACAGTTATTGACATTCTGAAATGACATTTCTGTATAACAGTTTCATTGCTGGGAGTTCACCATTCAAGTAAAAGGGACTCAACAAAAGATGCCATAATACCACCAATATTCACTCCTTTTGATTTTGTTACATAGAACACAGTTCTACAACTGTTTTTAGTTCCACATTTACATTTACTGTTGTATTTTGTAAATCTGTTGTTTTGAAAGATTGATTTCATTATCAATAATGGGCCCATTGTTCTCTCTTTTTTTAAATTAACACTTTGTTCTACTAATCATGACAAATTAGAGTGATTTAGGCCTGAATAATTAATCCAAATATTATTCAGTCCCTCCAGGAATTTGCGATGTTGCGATCGTGCAAATTCAACCAATCACCGCAACTTTTCGCAATTTTGGCCAGCCTCCCACGAGTTCCACCAATCATAGCAGTCCCCAGTGCAAACATAATGCACCAACAAAAATTACTGCTGAAGACCGTGCAAAACAGTTAATTGCCTGATGTTCTTCACCAAAGCGGAAGTAAACGGTTTTACACACGTGCAACATAAATAAATCCTCGATTGATAAACACTTTTCTACCCTGAAACATATCAGGAGAACGGCTGAAACAAGTGGACCACAGACCAGACAGATCACCATGATGGACACTGTTGCATCCAGATTTGTTGGAGCACTGAAAGAATGAAGGTAAGTTAGATTAATTAGTCCACCAAAGAACACGGTGGAGTTATGTGACGATCAGCATATGTGAATCCTTCCTCTGTTAGCAACATTACTCAAAAACGGACTAAAGGATTTGAATGAAATTTTCAGGGAAGGTCAGAAATGACACAAGGAGCAAGGGATTAGATTTTGGCAGTGATGTGGTTTAAAGTCTGGATCCACGGATTTGTTAAGGATTTCCCATTGAGGTAGCGGCACGGCATCTGATAGCGGCGCGGTAACCATGGCAACAACTGAACGTTAACTCGGCAGCCTGCTGATGATCACATCATTGTGATCCTACTCCAAATCCACCACTGTGGACGTATCAGAAATGAAATAATACAAGGAGCAACTGATTAAATTGTGGGGGTGTTTCTGAGTCCCATCAATTCCCACCGCCTGCTACATACTGAAGTCACGTGATTCGGTACGTACACATGCATAACACACGCCTGTGTTCAGTGCAAGGTAAGGTAATGAACAGTCTTGGTGGAGTACTGCGCTCTCTGAGTGCTTTTCTTGTTAATTGATGTGACAAGCCGTGAGCGTGTGTATGAATACGTGTGTGCCAGAAAGTGAAATTAACTTTTGAAGCCACTGACAGATATGTCCAAATGTGATTCATTCCATAGTAAATTTTCATTTTGTTCCTTAAATCTACCAACCACTTCATGTTAAACCAGTATCTGGCTGCTGCTAATTTCCCACTGTGGTGTGCCAGCTTTTGTGTAAATGGGTTGGAGCATTAAAGAATTAATTTCGGAATAAATGTTGTCAATTACAATGTTGTAACATGTTCTAAAAACTGAAAAAAAAAAAAAACGCAACTCCTTAGCAATTGTCACTGTCTCCCGCAATGTCATCACAACAAATAAGCTTAAAACATCGCAACTTACATCGCAATTTTTTAGAAAAGCTGCCACAAATTCAGGCTTTTTTGGCCGCAACAATCTCGAAAAACACCCGCGAAATCCTGGAGAGACTGGTTATTGAAATTGCAACATGAATGAGGGAAATTTCCAAATTGCAGGAGATGGAGGTAAAATTTGTCACAAAATACCACAATAAATGGCGCACTGTAAAGGTTCTATAAATCATACTCTACAAACGATAACAGGACATGCTTGTTTGACCATTCCCAATAGAATTGTGTGATCAAAGACAACAATATCTGTCAAAACAACTGCAACAAGATTTGTTTAACACATCATTTAGCCCCACTGTGAACTCCCGTGACAACTGTTGTCATTATGTCTTTTCAAGACCTAAAGATATTCAGTTCTCTTTCACATAAGCAGCAAATGCTCACCACTGAGAAGTTGAAACTGGGAAATGTTTGCTTAAAATGAGTTTAATAATCAAGTATCAAAACTGTTGCTGAACATTATTGTGTTAGTTCTACTGTTTGCGTTCCAGTCTTCTTGGGATTTTTCTGCATGGAGTTTGCATGTTCTCCCTGTGCATGTGTGGGTTTTCTCCGAGTTCTCCGGCTTCCTCCCACGCTCCAAAAACATGCTGAAGTTAACTGGTAACTCTGAATTGTCTGTAGGTATGAATGTGAGTGTGAATGTTTGTCTGTTTATGTAGCCCTGTGATAGACTGGTGACCTGTCCAGGGTGTTCCATGCCTTCACTCAAAGTCAGCTGGGATAGACTGCAGCCCCCTGCAACCCTAATGAGGGTTAAGCAGTGTATAGACAATGGATGGATGGATGGATGGATGGATGGATAGTTCTATTGAGAAGACTGACGTGTTAGGAGCAACTGCATTCATATGGATTGAGTAGCAGCTAAATGCTTCATTATGTCTAAGTTAGTCAATACATTTTTCTGTCTGCTGGCTGGAACTTCAATAGAAATGAAGGTTGATGGTCTATGATGGAGCAGGCAATGAAGCCTTAAACCCAAAACAAAAGCCTGAAAGATGCTAAGATGCTAATAGGATGACAAAAATGCCGTTATAATTCTCTCTGGGGCTGCTAATATGAGCTAACTAACCCTTTCACATTATATGCAAATGTTCTAACCTGCTGCTCCTGCAAAAGCAAACACAATCTGAGCTTCTGTAGCCACAAAGAACACAGTTGATGAGAGAACAGGCAAAATATCATCATGTAGTAACACAGACGAGGAAAAGAGCTCACCTTTGAAATGAGAGCACTGTGGATCTTCTTCAGAATGTCGTCCATCTCCAGGAGTTTAGGTTGGATGAGTGAACTGTGCGGCCCACTGATGTGACCGATGTGGTCCAGGCCCAAGTAGTGGAGGATCATAATGTCCCAGTCATCTCTCTTCAAGGTGCTGTCCAAGTGACGAGTTACATTGTTGTCAACCTATACAGAAACAAGGGATTTAACTACATATATCAAAGATTTCATGTGATTATTCAAAATCCAACTCTAGAGTAAATTAAAACTGAGCTGACAGGTAGTTTACTTCAAACCTGTGACAGTCCCACATGTCAGGTAAAAGGCTCAGCACAACCAAAACTACGGTATAAACAAGAAGAAAACTGCATTCAGTCCCACAGAGCATTTGTAGCTGAGAGATATGGAGCTAACTGATAAAGAGTTTTGGTACAATCTCAGCTCTGTGGCTTCCTGGTTGATCAGCTGCCAGACATACATGTGCAGCCCAGAATAGATGCATAAAAAAACGATGCTTAATTAATTATTACTACAGTATGCAAAGCCTTTGACAACTTAAGGAATTTATGTTCAAATTACATTGCTGATGTTGATAATATATTTTTGTATACAAACAACATATCAGAATGCTTCTTTAATAATCAAAGTGAGGACTTGATTTCATAATTACGTAGCTTTCCCTTCCTTTCCATTTTTTTCTTTTTCCTAATGACAGAGACTTGATTTCTTGGACAATCCCTAATCCTGAGGTGAATTTGTCGTATTCACAATAAACCTGAAGTGTGAGTCAGTCCCTTCATGCTAAAACCACTGGAAGATGAAGTTAATAACATAGATTTTCTTGTTAGTTTAGCAACAGTCAAAGGTGGGGTTTATTAAGAAGCAGTTAAACAGAAGTTGATGTGTTGGAAGCAGGAAACACTGACAGTGAAGGGAGAAGAGCAACTTTGACAAGGACCAAATTGTGATGACTTGGTAACTGGTTCACACCATCTCCAAAACTGCAGATCTTGTGGGGTTTCTATCTACGAAAAGAGGTCCAAGGTGACCTGGTCATGCATGCCCAAAGCTTAGTGATGTGCATGGGGAGAAATCCAATCCTACAGAAGAGCTAATGTGGCACCAAATGTTAAAAACATTAAGGCTGGCTATGGAATAATATTAGAAGACAAAGTGCATGGCAGTTGGCTGGATTTGGGGCTGTGTAGCAGCAAACTGCTCCAAGTGCTCCTTCAGACTGCTGTCCACCACTGAAAGCTCCTACAATGGGTTCTTGAGCCTCAGAAATGGACCATGGAGCAGTAGAAGAAGGTGGCCTGGTCTGATGAATCGTGTTTTCATGTTCGTATTCATGAGTGTACGTTGTTATGGCAGCCGGATGTCCTATGGAAAGGAAGCAAGCCAGCGGAGCCAATGTAATGCTCTGCTGGGAAATTTTTGGTCCTGCATTCATGCGGATGTTACTTTGACCTGAATCACCGACCTAAGCACTATTACAGACCATGTATACAAATTCATGGCAGCAGTTTACTCTGATGGCCTCTTTCAGCAGCATAATGCTCCCTGCCACACTGCTAACATTGTTTCGGAACAGTTTGAGGGACATAAAGAGTTCAATGTGTTGACTTGGTCTTGAAATTCTCTAACTGATCGTCTGGGATGTGCTGGAAAAGTCAGATCCACTGTGGTCCCAACTCACAACTTCAAGGACTCAAAGGATCCCACAGGACACCTTTAGAGGTCTGTGAGATTCAGGTCAGAGGGGTTTTGGCAACACTTACGGGAGCTACACAGTATTAGGCAGGTGGTTTTAATGTTGTGGCTAATCAGTGAACATGAAAAGTTTTAACCATCAGCTTCGTGATGTTGAAGAAATTTCACTCTTGGTTCTTCGAAGTCTGCTGTAGTGGTGTGTTTCATTGGTATTACTGGTAATACGGTGGATTTACCGACACAGAGTATGAGTCTGCAAAGGTAAGTCCACCCAGAGCATTTTCAGGGTACACATTTTATATGAATGTCAGAGAATGGATCAAAGGGGAGGGAAGGGGCTGTATGTAACTAACAAGGTGAATAGTGGTTAATTTGCATATGGTTGCTAATCAGTGATCGAGGGTAAGACAACAGAACAAAAGTGTAATCGACTCAAGAGCTCTGGTAAACAACTGCAAATAGCAAAGGAGTGACAACAAAAAGGGGGGTCTGATAGACATTAGCACATAATAAAAGACAAAAGAATTGTGGAAGACCATGGGAAATGGAGTGACATGTGATGGTAACTATCCCTAGCAAAAGGTCTGGTATTTTTTTCATCAGTGACTAACAGAAATTTGCAGAACAATGCATCACTCCCATGTTCTATAGAGCTAAAATCCTAGCTGTTTATCTCGTACATACCTCAGTGTAGTCGGACACAAAAAAGGAGGTCGTGCCATCGTACTCCATGAAGTGTTTCGGGAAGAGGCGCACCCAGGTGTCATCTCCATAGAAGACGATCCTCTTCCCTGCTGTTTTGGCCTGCCAAATGAGGTTGTCTTCCAACAGTGCAGGAGAATTTAGGTTCATTACCACATCAATGAAGCCTGGGATACTGCCAGTGGTAAGAGCCTGGGGAGGGACATGTTTTTGTCATTGTCCTTTGAACAATAATTGTCTTTTAATGGTGTTGCACAACCTTACAGTTTCATCATATTAACCCAGCTAATTAAGATTTGTGCTGCAGTAAAGTGTTCAGTAAAAAATAAAACTTTTTTATTATTAACAATCTTCACAAATAAAAACAACTAAATCAATCAAATCAGTCAATTTATCATCATTGTAGTTGGTCACTATATTGATATAACATTACAAACCAAGTCCCAGACCCCCAAACCAATCTCCCCGCCACAAATGGAAAGCTGAATCAGGTTGATGGATGATATTTATGAAGTACAATTTCTACCGATTTCATCATAGAATCCAAAATAAAACGACACTGGCCTCCATTTGACTGACAAGGAAAACACAGCCCATTTTGGAAGTCAGGAAAGAGTGTGGTGCACTCTTGAGGAGGGGGAGTACAAAGGCCTTGTCTTTATGCACCGAAGGAGACATGAGATTGAGGATGCCGGCAGGAAACACTGTTTTAAACCCCTCCATGAGCTGCCTGGAGCACAGCCTCAGATCCTCCGGGATGCTCAGAGATCCAGACTCAAAATCAGCGGTGACCGGCCTTTATTGTGCGAGGGCCCAGGTGCGAGAGGAAACCGTCGAGGGGGCTGTGCTGGCAAATTCACACTCATCTTTTTAAATCAGTTTCTTAAAGCGTTATTTCATCCCTTTTCTAGTTGGTGTATTTGTCCTTACATAGCCCTGTTTTTCCAGTTCATATCTATTTTTCTCATCTTATCAGAGTTTTATATATTGAAGCACTGTGTGCGTGGTCGCTGTTTGAGCACCACTTTAGCTATTCTGTAGAAAACTCCTTCAAACAGCAGTAAACTACAGATGCCACACCCCCACAAACATGAGCAGAGATGCATCAACAATTGCTGCAAGCTTCAAACTCTTCTTTGTCTCCCATCACATTTCCAATATACCCAGGAACATTATGTTTATATCAATGTCAGTCTTGATGTATGGTAACAAAATCCTCCTTTGACAGTTTGAAATGTTCCTGTCTCTTGTTTAACCACTAATAAACATACTCTACGACTGAATAACGTCAGAAGCCTTGCAGTTTTATGAGTTGATTTACAGGTACGATGGTAAAAATGCTAAAACTAGAAATTGGGGTTGGAAATTTGAGACCCAGTTTTGTTCTTGAAGCTCAGTTATTTACCACTTCCTTCCTTCCTTGCCATTGTTTTGCTGCTGCCAGTGCAGACGCATGTGTCAGGAAGAGACACAAGGTTCTTCTTCAAACAGAGGCTTTTTTTTCTGCCTGTGCAGTCACACACAGGTAAGAAACCAGCGGCTCGGACAAAAACTGCCAGAAACACACATATCAATAATTCTACTGTGGAGATAAAGATCAGTTCTCCGTGGCAAAGTTCATCTCAAAATTTCAACAGATGCTAAAAAAAAAAAAAAAAAAAAAAAAAAAACACTGAGAAGCTGCCCAAATGAATCAGCGACTCATCAACATACTAATTACTGGCCCACAGTATGTGTCTCAGCTTGCAGCGTGCTACTGCTTAAATGTCAAATACAGTATCAGTGGGGTATACAGACTCTCTCTGGCACTGCGATGAAACCTTGTAAAAATGCCAAAAAGCAGACAGAGGAGGCTTTGATTTCAAGTCCTCGAGCTTGGCAAAAGATTTTTCACTTTCCTTCTCCAGTACTTACTTTTCTGTTGACTAGTGAACCATTAACTTGAAAAATCTTCTAAGGCCTTATTACCAGATAATACCGGTGGAGGTGTTATGCACCACTGAGTTCATGCTACCCAGGCAGACAGCAGCCTTTTAAAACACCCACGGTGCTTTGCTGCGACTGCTGCCACAAACTGAATTCATCCAAATCCTGCACCTCGGTAAAGTCCACGGACTGCTGTGCTGGCCAGAGGGAGTCTCAGCTGGCCACATGTGAACACAGGACTTTCTCTGTCATAGCTAAAGAGGAATCATCAGATTTAGTGGAAAGACCCCCAGAGTGGTGTTTCTAGTATAACAACTGTTTGCTGCCTGGTCTCAAATCAAAAGTAATAAACACAGAGAAGAAACTAGATACTAAACCCAACTGTGTGCACGAATAAGCTTCCAAGTGCGTCGTGGTATATTTCTGCATGGAGAGACACTATCAGACACAGTGGAGGTAGTGGAAGGACTAATGCATGTGTAAATTAATGTCTGAGCCACTGAGAGATTATGATTTAGGTTAGTTGGCTGTGTCATGGCAGTTAATTGGGTGCAATGCAGTGATAGCGGGCAGTCAAAGGCAGCTGGTCTGTGATGCCACCTACAGGTGCATCGTTGAATCGCAGTCATTTGGACAACAGAACTTCTGAGTCACTTTAAGGTCAGACTGACCAGTGCAGCTGCTAAAAACCAAGCCGTGTGTCAGCGTGCCTCAGAGCCAAGACGGCAATATGCTGGTTTTAGTGACAGGGCTCAGAAAAAATTTAGCAGATGTCATTAATAACAGGCTGTAATTTATCTTGTTTATATCAGTTTCTCAATAAAACTAGAGCTAAGAACACAAAAAGCAATCAAGCAATTCATGAACAAACTTTTAGTTTTGTGGAGGTCTGTAACAAGATGACACAAAAATAAAGTAGGCCAGTTGCTACATTTGCTCCTTACATGTGATTAACTGACCCGTCAGCAGGGCTGCAGACGAGTCTGTGTGCTCTCATCAAGTCTACAAATCAGACGTGCATGTTTCCGAAGAAGCTGCACCTTGTCCACACTATAAACCTGCACCTGCACCATGAACCCTTCATGCATCTGCTTCTAAATCAGATTTTACTTTGAATTTCCTCTGCTATCAATTTCCTCTACGTCCTCCTGCCCTCCCATCAAGAAAGATCTTTTAAAAAGGATTCACATCCAGGCCTGTTTTCTCTTTTTTTCGCCAGTTGTCTTCAAGGCCTTTCCCTCCGTCATCTTTCTCTAAACCCCTGGATTATGGTGAAACATCTGTCTCCCTGCACGTCCACCTCAATCTGGCAGCGCTGTGTGCCGTCACCCCTCCTCCACATCATCAATGACACGCTCCGCTGCCCGACAGCTGGCATCAACTCTTCTTTGACAGTGAAATCTGTTGGAGGTGCTGTTTTTCATCCATTTACAGACGGTTAACTTGTTTCGACTGCATTTCAGTGTGCTCACTTCTACCTCTCAGCAAGTGTGAAAACAGTCATTATGTTTAATTTAGCAGTAAAATCATTCAACCTCCACTGGATGAGAAGTACACCTGCAGATCATTACATTTTTCTATTATATAAAATCAATTTAATTAGCTAAACGAGTAGAACAGCTAAAATTAGTAGAACAGGGTGCTGCCTAATTATCCTATTATAGATTCATCGTTTTAGCCCTCTAGAAAATTAAAAATGTAATCTGGCTAAAGTTGTAATATGCATTAGCCAGTTTTTTGTCCTGGCATTTTACAGGCTGGACATGTTGGTCTCACATTAGAGATAACTGGACATATTTAGGTTTCTTCTAGTCAGAAGTGCTTCTCTTTTGTGAGCTTTTGCTGCTGTTATTTTGCCTTGTTTGAAACAATTTGAAACATTTTTGGTCAGAAAAAACACGAAATTTGTTGTCTTCCTCTTGGGCTTTGTGACATATGCAGTTGGTTTCTTTGCATTGTTTTCTCACATTTACTGACAAAACAAATCAATTTTAGTCACTATTGAATGAAAAAATATGAAATATTCATGACGAAATAAATCCAATATTAAACATCTCTAAGTCATTTATCAACAGTCTCAAGCTCAAAAACTCTGAGGACGATGTGTAAGTGTATTGATCCGATTTAATTGAGTGATCAAAGAGCCCACAAGTCCTCCCTATTTATATACAAGTGTGCAAGAGAAGTGATTACATTCCTGTAGTAAATTATATACACTACTGTTCAAAAGTTTGGGGTCACTTAGAAATGCCCTTACTTTTGAAAGAAAAGCAGTTTTTTTCAATGACGATAACATTAAATGTATCAGAAATCCAGTCTTGACATTGTTATTGCGGTAAATGACTATTCTAGTTGGGAACGGCTGATTTTTAATGGAATATCTCCGTAGAGGTACAGAGGAACATTTCCAGCAACCATCACTCCTGTGTTCTAATGCTACATTGTGTTAGCTAATGCTGTTGAAAGGCTCATTGATGATTAGAAAACCCTTGTGCAGTTATGTTAGCACATGAATAAAAGTGTGAGTTTTCATGGAAAACATGAAATTGTCTGGCTGACCCCAAACTTTAGAACGGTAGTGTATTTAGAAATGTGCTGGCTTTTATGCATTTAGCATTTTCATACAATTTAATCAAAATTACCTGCACTTAAAAGGAGCAGTTTTGATGCATTGCTTTCTGTTCTGATAATCTTTCACAGGCATTTGCCATCATTATTGACATTTTATAGCAGGACTGATCAATAAAATATATTTTCATCATCATATGGATATGACCACGTTCAATAAACTCATTGCAAGAGACTGACTAAAAAGGAAATAAATAAGAAAATATCGTTAATTTCCACTCAGCTTGTGACTATTTATCCTCTCTATATATATGGGTCATGCATTCACACCATCTGACGGATGAAGCTCCAGATAGCTGTCACTAGTCCTCACATTAATTGGTGCCGTAGAAGAGCAGAAGGGTGAGGAACATGTCAAGAGATGTTTGTGTTGAGTTTAGAGGAAAGTTTCTTAAACACAGATGGGGAAATTAAACTTGAATTACTTAGAGTTACAATGATTTATTTAAATTCATGTTGTTTAACTGGTTGAGTATTCATCAGGGCTGGATAATTAATCAATTTCAAATCAAAATCTAATTTGGAAACAATACAATTAGCAACTCTAAATGGCTGCAATATAGAATATATAATAAATGGCTTTTAAGTAACGAGACTAATGCTGTAATTTGACTTTATTTTACTGGAGAATATTTTAACTTTTATGGATTGTTTATGTTTCCCACTGACCAATGTGTAGTATCTGTTTCAGGCTGCATGACGTGGTTTGACTGACATACACCCAGTTTTATTATTTATTAATGGACTTTGTACATGTTGCAGCACCTCTATCCACGAGTTCTGACTGTCTTGTCAATCATTTTAAAATTTCGTGTCTTTATTCTTGTGTGTCATATTGCAAACTCACTACACTGAAAATACTGATGGAAAAGTTGAAAAACTATTGTAAATCAATGCAATCTGTGGCGAAAATCTCTCAAAAATTCCCTCAAATTGTTCAGTCGATGTATTTCAAAGTTCAATAACAACATTTTTAAGTAATACTTTTCATTTCTTTATTCAGTGGATGCAGATTATGAAATGTTTAAGGTCTGTGTTAGCAGTGGATTGATTAAAACAGATAAACTTCAGAGCTAATATTCACATTTTATGATTCATTTATAGTCATAATGTCTTTGCATTATTGCACAACACATTGTAGAATTTCTTCATATCACGCAGGCCTACGTTAAAGCTTAAACGATTAGTGACTGCCAAGGAACGCAGTGGAGTTATGTGACGATCGGTGTTGGTTTGTCTGTCTGTCTGTTCGCAACATTACTCAAAAACGGACTGACGGATTTGGATGAAATTTTTAGGGAAGGTCAGAAATGTCACAAGGACCAACTGATTAGATTTTGGCAGTGATGCAGCTTATAGTCTGGGTCCATAGATTTGTTAAAGATTTCTGTCTCATTGCGAGATAGCGTCACGGCATCAGTGTAACGATCACATGATCTAATACAAATGCACTGCTACGGACAGACCACGAATTTTTTAAAGATTTCATCTGTTGCACATGATACAATGACTGAGCAGCCTTGGCGGAGTACTGCGCTCTCTGAGTGCTTTTCTTGTTCATTTATTTAAAACAAACAGCATAACTCTACAAAAACAACATATTGTTGGATTGTGAAAATAACTGGAAGCTATTCTCTACAGTGCACTATGCTCAGATGGATCAGGCTTCAGGAAAGTGCATGTGATAGTGAGACTACTGCATGTTGTTGCTGCCTCTCTTCACCACTCATCCTGCTCACTGTTTTTAAACCTGTCAACTAACACATGCTCTTTGCCACCATCACTAACGTGAGTATCGCTGACTCTGCACTCTCACGACTACCTGTCTGTCCACATTTATTAGACATCACTGAGAAGGATTCTGTCCACATTGTTTATCTTCGGCGGCAGGCTTCTCCAGGGGAGACTGTTGGCTCCAATATTCTTCTGTTACAGCAGCTTGACGCTGGCAGCACGTCCCCTTTCCTCCCACCACTGCTAAAGCATGAATGTTTGTGTTTTATTCTGCCTTCTGACACTCAGGCTGAATATTCTTCTTCACCTGACAACTTCAGCGAGACGTCTTCCCCTCAGCTCAGTACTACCCAGCACCCATACAGTGTGGACACGACTCAGCTGCTCTTTTTTTTTTTTATCCTGGAAAATCATTCTCTTTGCAAAATCTCTCCAACACCACTGACAACAACATACTGAGTCTTTCCCAGTCTGTCCAAAGGCTTACTGTGGAGCAGCACAACCAACTGTAACGCAAGGCGCACATGATTTTCTGTAACTCCCTCCTGGCTCTGCTCCCAAAATACTCTCATCAGGATGACACATCACCCGAATGTGACAACACACCACGTTTTCACGCTTTCCAAATTCCGACATCTAACCCTATTTTCACTTAAAGGCTGAAAACTTTGCATCTATTTCAAAATGTTTCACACATTTCCCGTTTTTCATGCTTATTCTGGCCTCAGAGGGATTTTACAGGCAGCATTTGCAGCAGTAATAATGACCTGGATAAAATATTCATCATTAATAAATCTAAAGGTTTGATTATTTTTTACTGTTTACTTTTTAGTTTGTACCCTTTTTTCACAGTTTAATGGTTAAACAAGAAAAGCACTCAGAGAGCGCAGTACTCCACCAAGGCTGCTCAGTCGTTGTATCGTTTCCAACGGCTGAAATCTTGAAAAAGTCTGTGGCAGAAATCACGGCAACATAGAATGTGGCCATTTAATATAGATGTACCCACAAACAAAATGACCTTGTGCTGAGCACAGGCATGTGTACGTTATGTACAGATACCGAATCGCGTGACCTAAATATGTAACGGAACCGATGAGATTCAGAAACACCCCCACAACTTAATCAATTGTTTCTTGTATGATTTCCGATGGATAAGTCCTGATAAGTCCACAGTGGTGGATTTGTAGTAGGATCACAATCATGTGATCATCAGCAGGCAGCTGATGTAGTGTTCACTTGTTGTCATAGTTCAGTGTTTCCTCTAGGATTTTTTCCTGCAGCGGCGGCAGGAAATGTTTCATGTCTGTTTTAGGAATATACTTCATATCTTCAGTAGGAACCGATACATTTGAGGCTGAATGTCACAGACATGATAGAGAACGCAGCAAGTATTTAGAGAAGGAATGGCAAAGTCGGTTTTTGTGTCTTCATTGATTTGTTAATAAAAGAACACCAGCTTGATCCTTCACCAAATTATTATCAGGACATCCATTTAACTACTTCAGGGGTGTCAAATATGTGGCCTGTGGGCCAAAACCAGTCCGCCAGAGGGTCCAATCCAGCTGTTTACTGCATTTGGTAAATTTTTAAAACTATAAATTTAAAAGAATTCCTAGCCCATGACAAGTTGTTTTGATCATAAAGTAAAATACTAGATAGCTCATTGTTCTTTTGTTTTGTGTCTCATCTTTGTAATATTTTGTCTTGTTTTTGTTGTTTTTTGTCTTTTTTTGTCTGACTTTTATTGTTTGTCTCACGTTTTTGCCATTTTGTTTCTCGTTTTTGTCGTTTTGTTGAATTTGGTGAGTCAAATTGGGGCAGCTTGGGGTGCCCAGATAGCTCAGCTGGCTGAGCGGGTGACCTATAAACAGGGGCTATAGTCCCTGACGCAGCTGCCTGGGTTTGATTCCAGTTCACGACCCTTTGCTGCAGGTCTTCCACTCATTCTTCTCCCTACTTTCTTGTCTGCCTCTACTAACCTATCTAATAAAGCCAACAAAAAGTCCCCCCAAAAAATAACTTCAAATTTGGACAGCTTTATATATATATATATATATATATATATATATATATATATATATATATATATATATATATATATATATATATATATATATGTATGTTTTTGGAGCGAGCTGGTAATGTGGGTCTGAATATTTGACTCACTACAGCAAATGTATGTGCAGCTTAACACAAACTGCTAATCCAAAAACCAGGGATTTTAACAGACACATGCCAGGAGTATTAGGGGACAGACTTGATGAGTGAGTTCTCGTCTAAACTAGGGTGACCATATTTTGATGAAAACCAGGACAGGCGGCCTGTCAATGAGCTCAAAGATGTCTTATAATTTCAATACATTTAAACTATGCCTCCTCTGTGTGGATGGAAAATTGCTATATTACCAAATACTATCTATAACCAAAGACACAAATTCAGATGGGCTTCTCAGAGGTTACTCAACATGTTTAATTATGACAAGTTTCAAAAATAACGAATGACATAATGATAGAAATAATGTCTCTTCTGTATTAGAAAATGAACAAATAAATAATGAATGTGTAATAATATCGGCCCACCTATATTATTGGCCCGATATTGGCATAAAATGTAGTATTGGTCAACATCATTATCGTTTTTTGGTTTTTTTTTTGCCTACCATGAAAACCAATAAAATAATGCCTGGATTTCACCAACAGTTTTCAAAATTGTACAGTATAATTGCCATATTGTAATAGACTCATAGATTGAGGAAGGGAAAGAGGGAGAGTACGAAATGTTGTTTGAGACAATTTAAAAAATTTGTATACGGCATTTTTTTCATAAGTTGAAGTAGTTTTCTTATTTTGCACAGACAATGTTTACATTTGGAAAGCCGTGTTGCATCACAATAAAATTAGGCATGATGTGTTAATTCCACCTAAAATTAAGTAAGTAGCCCACATATATCGGTATCGGTTGATAGCGGAATTGAGAGTTGGACAATATCAGCATATCGGTTATTGACAAAAAAAAAGCCAATATCGGACATCCCAACTAAAAACTAAAACTAAAAAAAAAACTCTGCAATATTAGCAATTCAACTTTAACTAAAATAGCTCTCACAAACGTACAAAAAAACTAACAAAAAATATTTGTTAGTTTTAGTTCCATTTAGTGGCCCAATGAAAAACAATGAAAACCAGGACATTGTCATCACTTTCTAAAAAACAACAGGACATGTCCTGGGTAAACCTAGTCTAAACCCCACACCATGGCATCACGGTGACCTCTTACCTTGATCCTTGGCATGGTGACTGTAGGAGGTCTGGCCTTGGCCACAAAGCTGTGAGATGAGCCTCTTTCCACCACATGTCTGGTGTAGGGCATGAACATGCGCCCACTGGGTCCAAACACAAAGTCCTCTCTGAGGGCATCCACCAACATAACAACCACCCGCTTAAACAGGGGCTGGGGGAGGCGAGAGGAGTTGGGGGAGCTGCCTGTGACAGAAGAAGCATATTTTGTGAGTTGTAAGAGATTTAAGCCTCTCGGAGCTGGTTAGAGGAGATATGATGCTGTGCGCTCACCTGTCAGCGGCTCGGCGGGCAGATCTGACAGGCTGCTCTTGGATGAGAAGGAAGACTTGACAGGTACAGGGAAAAAACCCCGCAGGAACAGGGCCACGCCGATCACTTCGAATATTAAAATTAACGAGGCAAACACAGACGAGCGGACTTTCATGGTGCTGCTTGGTTGGTTCAAGGAAGGAGTAAGTTCAGCTAGAGAGATAAGTCGCTAACAAACAACCGACAATGACGCTTTCTGCAGCCGTGACATCCCATTTCACACCGACACACTATCAAAAAACATTTTACAAAGATAACCTTGTGCTTATTTTTTTTTAAAAAAATGCCCCTATGCTTTATATTTATAGCCGTAGTTTGGAATTAAAAACACTAATACCAGTCAGCGCTGTAGCAATTCACAGCGACTTCCGCGTTGACAGCATGAAACTACGGGTAGTGCGGAGAACCAAAAAAAAACCAAATTGCCTTTTTTTTTTTTTTTTTAAAACCGCAAAATTATAGCTGTCAGTGTAAAAATGTACCTGAATACAACTACTGTTATTCAGCAGCACGTAATGAAGTTCTAAATCTGACATTAGTTTGTTGAATCTCATTATATATAATATATATAATCAAATGGATGAGTTGGATTTTTACCTAGGCCACTGAACAATGTAAAGTGCATCTTTTTTTCTAATTCCCAGAGAAAATCAGTATCCAGCTTTAACAATATTTATTAGACCACCTGTTAGTTTTTTTATACAAAGTTTACACATAAGGCCTTCAATTTTGTCATAGTAGTTAAACAATGACAACGTCTTCTAAAATACACAATAAAGTCTTGTGATAAATAATAATTCAGTACATGCATTAAATTACACTTTAAAGTAAGATGTAGCCTATTGAAGGAAATTTTAAAAATTACACTTGATGGTCACACGCATGTAGTTTATTGTTTCTGACTCTATAAAAAACATACTGTCAAATATATGAGTTGGCTTTATAAATAGACCACTGAACAGACTAAAGAGTGTATATTGTTTTTACATTAACTACCAGAGAAGTTCTATATACAGCTTTTGGAAATCAATATTACACCGCTTGTTTCTTTTACAAAGTCTACACAGCAGACCTTCACCACTGATTCATTTTGTTTGAATTCTGCAAAAAGTGATTAATATATACCCTCCCCTCCAAAAGTATTGAACAGTGAGGCCAATTCCTTTATTTTCGCTGTAGACTGAAAACAATTGGGTTTGACATCAAACAATGAATATGAGACAACGGATTAACATTTCAGCTTTTATTTACACGTATTTGCATCTAGATCTGATACACAGCTGAGAAGATAGCATCTTTTGTTTGAGCCCACTTATTTTTCATGTGAGCAAAAGTACTAGAACGTGACTGACAGGTGTGTTTATTGCCGTGGTGTGTCCTATTACATGGATTATTCAAACAATAAATAGCACTCGATGCCTACGTTCAGTTTCAGATTTGGGTTTTGCCTGTGCAGACTGCATCTATAGTTAGAGGTGTAACCAACATGAAAACCAAAGAGCTGAAAAACAAGGAATTGTGAAGCTGAGAGAAGATGGAAATCAATCAGAGCCATTGCACAGACATTGGCCATAGCCAGTATGATCATTTAGAATGTCCTGAAGAAGAAAGAAACCACTGGTGGACTAAGGAACAGACGTGGAATGGGTAGACCAAGGAAAACTGCAGCAGTTGACGACAGAAACATTGTGAGAGCTGGACAGAAAGAACCTAAAACAACTGTTAGTGACATCAGCAACAACCTCCAGAGGGCAGGAGTGAAGGAATCACAATCTACTGTTCACAGAAGACTTCATGAACTAAAGTACAGAGGCTACACCAGAAGATGCAAACCACTCATTATTTCTTGTATTAGAATTTCCACACATGGAAGAATCTGTGCAATATAATTATTTTTCACTATATAGACGTGAGCTTGTTTATTTTTACTTTACGCTAATGTTTCCTACGTGTTTGCACTCTCCCTTCTGCTGCTGTAATGCTGGAAATGTCCCCGCTGTGGGATTAATAAAGGTTTATCTTATCTTATCTAAATATATGAGAGAGAGAATTTACCATCAACCCACTGCTGAAGGTCCAGGAAGGACATCTGTGCAATTTGAGAAGGCATAGAGTGGTGCTTAAAAGTTTGCGAACCCTTGAGAAGTTTTTTATCCGGCATAGACATGATTTAAAACATCATCAGATTATATCACAAGTCCTAAAAGTAGACGCACAGAATAAAGATGAACATATGAGACAAAATATTAAAGTTGGTCTTTTATTTATAGAGGAAAATGATCCAACATTACATAATGACTAGTGGAAAAAGTATGTGGACTTTTGTTTTCAGTATCTGAAAGGTGGTTTCTTCTTTAACTGGTCTTTGGTAGAAAAGCTTATGTGCTCAGTGTCTTTGTCTTGTGTCATGACCACTGTTCCCTCTAAGCTGCGCGCGTGCGCAATTGCGCACTACTGACACGGTCTCCGCGCACAGAAAGTCTGTGCTGCGCACACACAAAAAAATCCAACCTAAATTGAAAATAAAATAAACACGTAACAATTCATTCTGTGCTTTTTTTCAATGTAAGTCAGTGAGTGACCGGTGACTGGCTGCTGCAGCCAATGATGCGATTCACATACGTATTTACCATAGACTGTATATAATGGTATTTACGCAGCTAATCAACGTCATTGACAGGCGTCCTTATGTGCAGCCATCGTTGTTCTCATAGATATGAATGAGTAGATAGGACACGCCCCTTTGAGCTGCGGCTACAGCGAGGCTAAGCTAGTGGGGGCAAAGTTAGTGATGGCTGATCGAGGCTTTGTTGAAGCTTCGACACTTCATTCAAAACATGGTTCATTACTCGAGGCCTCAATGACACACAGTGCTCGAGTAGGACATCTAGTGGTCAATAAAATGAAGTGCAATCAAGACGTGGTCGTTGGTTCATTGTTTTGGATTTGATTCGCCATGCACACATTCCTGTTTGACTACACTAGATGATTGTATGGTTTGTAGTGGACACAAAAATAATATTACTAGTAATAATAATGACAATAACTATTGAAGAGCACGTTTCTTATTTCCCATGTTTGTCTGTATCCCTATATACTCTTTGCTTATATTCTGTGTTATGAAACATTTAAACGGTGCTGCTACATTCATGAGATGCTCTACAAATACAGACTGATGTCATTTTCACATGGGGCTGGCGCAAATAAAGATTTTATGGATTATTATGGATTTTGGCAAAGTATGTCTTGGGGTTTATTGGTAAAGAGGTCAGTAAAGAGGGTGTGCTTATGTAACTGGTTATGAGGTTTTATTGAGAGAAAATTTATCAACAGTTTTGGGACCACTGTTCCCTCTAAGCTGCGCGCGATACTTTTTTTTTTTTTGCGCATTTATCATCTATTTTTTTTTGCCATTTTCGAGTTTTTTTTAACTTGAGTCTCGACTCGATCATTTTTCTCAGGAGGTTGGACTTTAGCCTTTGTGCTGGAGGGTTGAACCCTCAGTTCCAAGATTTTCAAAGCCTCCAGACCTCCCGAGTCCTCAGGACCTGAGCTTTCACACTGTCTGAGGGCTGAAATTTTCTAAGTCCCACTGTAGATCTCTGTTAGATTGAACTTCCAGACAGTCCAAGGACTGATATCTTCTAAGTTCCTGAGTAGTTCTCTGTTAGTCTGAACCTTCACACAGTCTGAGGACTGAAATCTTAAAAGTTCTTGAGTAGTTCTCTGTTAGTTTGAACCTTCAGACAGTCTGTTAATGTTTCGATTAAATCTTTAAGGTTTTTCTTTTTAAATGTTTTACCACCTTTTAATGTTTAATTTTCTTTTTAAATCCTTCATTGTATTTTCAGTGTAATTCCTATTTGAACTTTTATTGTCTTTAAGATATAATTTTCTAATTAAACATTTAATTTTTTAATTAAATGTTTTGTCTTTTTTGGCGTTTTATTGGATAGGTGTAGTGAGAGACAGACAGGAAACGGGGGAGAAGAGTCGGGGGAAGACTTGCAGCAAAGGGCCACTAGCGGGACTCGAACCCGGGACGCTGCATCAGGAACCAGCCCCTGTACATGGGTCACCTGCTTAACCCGTTGAGCTATGTGGGTACCCGTGTTTTGTCTTTTTAAGGGTTTAATAATCTGATTAAATGTTTTGTATTTTTAAAAATGTTTAACATTCTTCTTGTTTAATTGTATTTTTTAAACGTTTAATGATGGAAAATACTTCATCTGTAATTTCTAATATTTGTATTTTAAAAATTATGTTTAATTTCATAGCGACATGTACTGTATCATGTTGAATGATCTCATTCAATATTTTGTCTGTTTAATAGAGTTAAACATTAAATTACATTAAATTATATTAAACAGACAAAATATTGAATGAGATCATTCAACATGATACAGTACATGTCGCTATGAAATTAAACAAAATTTTTAAAATACAAATATTAAAAATTACAGATAAAATATTTTCCATCATTAAACGTTTAAAAAATACAATTAAACAAGAAGAATGTTAAACATTTTTAAAAATACAAAACATTTAATCAGATTATTAAACCCTTAAAAAGACAAAACATTTAATTAAAAAATTAAATGTTTAATTAGAAAATTACATCATAAAGACAATAAAACTTCAAATAGGAATTAAACAGAAAATACAATGAAGCATTTAAAAAGAAAACTAAACATTAAAAGGTGGTATATGTACATATAATTTAATTGTATTTAATGTTTAACTCTATTAAACAGACAAAATATTGAATTAGATAATTCAACAACATACAATACATGTCATTATGAAATTAAACAAAATTTTTAAAATACAAATATTAAAAATTACAGATAAAATATTTTCCATAATTAAACATTTAAAAAATAAAATTAAACAAGAATATTAAACATTTTAAAAAATGCAAAACATTAAATTAGATTATTAAACCTTTAAAAAGACAAAACATTTAATTAAAAAATTAAATGTTTAATTAGAAAATTACATCTTAAATCTTTTTAACAATAAAACTTTTTAAAAGTTTTATTGTATTAATTTTTTCCTTTGATTTAATTGCTTTTTGTTATGTAGTTTATTTCTTTAATCTTCTTTTTCTGTCAAGATTTTAACCCCAACCTTAAAAATGAAATAAACCCTTAAATCACAATGAAAATACTTTTGTTGTCACAATCATGAGTTAGTCAATTATTCAGTTTATCAATTCAACTTTATTTGTTTAGCACCTTTTACACAGATGACAAAACTAAACAAGCAAAGAGAAAAAAACTATGATTAAAACTCAAAAACATGAAAAAAATATTTAAAAAAAACATTTAACATGGTAATAAAATATGTTGTGTCCAGGGGATGGAGGGAGTTTATTGAAGTCTTCTTGGGCTCACATGGGAAATCATTTAAAATATAAACTTGATATTCAGTCTAAGGAAACTGCAGAGTGACAGAAGAACCAACAATATCTCCTGTTTTCTCCTTTAATGAGTCGACTCTTCTTGTGCTTTCAGACCAAAGAACTACAGACTCTTCACAACCTGCTCAAACTCCTGGTACAGGACCTCACCACACGGGTCAAGAAGGTTTCTGTCTCATTTCTACTCTGAAGATCACCTTCTCCTGCTCAAACTGCTGACAAATGTTCCTGCTGCTCTAAAGTCTGGTCTCCAGAACTTCCTAAAAACTCTCAAAGTCTCTTCTGCTGCAGGTTGCTTTGTAGAACTGTTCCAGAAAACCTCACTAAACCACATGGAGGAGCCTCAAGATAGTCGTACAAAAACCAAACTAGCACAACCCAAACGCTGACGTCTCCTGCAGCCTACCAGAGAAGCTCTGAGAACAGAGAATCAGGACAGGAACTCTTACCTTCTGGACAACCAACGTTGGTTCACAAACAAGAATACAGAATGTGTCTGACCAAAAACCTCTAAAGACTCACTGCAGCCAAGATAAAGACACAACTCAGCTGTACCAAATCCACTAATCACTGCACACATTAGCACCATGTGCTAACTGTGGCTAAAGAACCACATTTACCAAGACAACTATCCAGTACAAAGCCCTAAAACACACCAAGAAACACATTAAAGCCGATTTTACTGCTGGAAGCTGCAAACCAACGCCTAAAGAACAAACTAAAGCAACGGAACCAAACCCGGTTCACTGGTGAAGAGAATCAGAGGAAATGTTTGATGCAGCTAAATAAAGCAGGAAGACACTGAGCTGCTCAGGTGTTCCTGATAACACCAAGCAGCCACCTGGACAGCCAATAGGAACACAGCTTCCTGGAAGTCCAGAGGGTTGGGTTAGTGAAGGAAATTTAGTTTAAAGTTGAAGCAGAAAGTTAACAAAGAAAGTTGAAAACCACCTTCTGATACCTGAAATCTCTGAGTTTTCACACAAAGAACACCTGAACATGTCAAACTGGTTCCATAGTAGAACCATCATTGTAAAAACGTCATAGTCTGGTGTGTTGCTCAAAAAACATTAGGACCCGGCTGTCAGGGGACAAACATGTAAGAAACATGAGAACAGAGAGAACCCAACCAGTAGGTCACAGTTTATCATCCCCCAGTCATCTCCTGAAGTCCATATGGTGAGAGACATCAGTATCTGGTTGTTAATTTACCAGAGGATGCTTATAATCATGCTGATGTGGTCTGTACTCTACAGTATTT